>NW_024401160.1:0-123862 GCF_905171765.1 Bufo bufo
AGACATAGACGAGACAAACCTATGGCGATCATGTACTTGAGTTCCATGCGGGCGATCCAAGATTCCTGGGATTCCAAATTATCAACATCATTCCTCCCTCCCCACGTAAGGGAGATTGGGATAAAAAGATCTTACAGAAGGAATGCCAGTGGATATATAGATTAAAAACGTTCAGTCCATATTGTCTTAACAAACAATTATCGTTTAGCTGTTTCCTTTGAAATAGGTGCTCTCCCGTTCTCACTCACTCCTCCCTCTTAAAGGTCTTTCCATCACAATCCCCACACTGTTTCAGATTGCCCACTTGGACACGACTACAATGTTTTCAATAGTGCCCACTTGACCACGACTATTATTTCCCTATAATTATGGCTTGACAAGGGCTTATACTCCTTGGTTTCTGTATTTGCCCACTCTGACACGACTACTAAATCATAATGTCCGCGTTCTGGGGGCCCTCCCTTTCTGGGGTGGCTTCCCCCTTTTCTCTCCAAATAAACCAACCACCAATGGTGACTTTATTGGTATCATAAATCCTGTCATCATTTAAAATATCGGATCAAAAGTGATCCTCTAATGTATATAATGTTGCTGGAATTTTGTAATTAAATTTTCCCCATGGATGGCCGAAAAAAATGCCCTGTCCGGTGTGACCCAGCCTAAGTTTAAATAATTATAATCCTCATTGTTTCCTGGCTAGACCTATTCCCCCCAGATTAGGCTACTTTCACACTAGCGTTCGGGTGTCCGCTC
Organism: Bufo bufo; assembly: GCF_905171765.1. Lineage (NCBI taxonomy): Eukaryota > Metazoa > Chordata > Amphibia > Anura > Bufonidae > Bufo > Bufo bufo. The sequence goes on from NW_024401160.1 coordinate 754, forward strand.
GTGCGCACCGTTTGAAGGGGCTCACGAGCGGCCCCGAACGCATCCGTCTGGCCCCAATGCATTCTCAGTGGAGGCGGATCCACTGAGAATGCATCCGCCTGCCAGCGTTCAGCCTCCGCTCCGCTCAGTGAGCGGACACCTGAACGCTGCTTGCAGCGTTCGGGTGTCCGCCTGGCCGTGCGGAGGCGAGCGGATCCGTCCACACTTACAATGTAAGTCAATGGGGACGGATCCGCTTGAAGATGACACAATATGGCTCAATCTTCAAGCGGATCCGTTCCCCATTGACTTTCAATGTAAAGTCTGAACGGATCCGCTCAGACAACTTTCACACTTTTCTAAGTTTTCTAAGTTTTAATGCAGACGCATCCGTTCTGAACGGATGCGAACGTCTGCATTATCGGAGCGGATCCGTCTGATGAAACATCAGATGGATCCGCTCTGAACGCTAGTGTGAAAGTAGCCTTAATTGGTGTTCTATTCCTCCCTCTAATAAGATCGATCCTGACTGAAATATTATATAAAAGAGGAATATCATATTATAAGTATCGATATTTCCTATTAAAATAGTGGGATGACTGGAAGCTGCATGCATTGCTTTCTTATACCTCATAATTAGGGATGAGCGAACCCGAACTGTATAGTTCGGGTTCGTACCGAATTTTGGGGTGTCCGTGATATGGGCGTGGCTTGCAGTCTTGGCTTTGTTCACATTGCACTAGTTGTCCTGCTAGGCGTTTGTGTGGAAGCCTGGCTGCGAGCTGGATTACATCGCCTTCAGACCGTGTTCACACCATAGGTAGCGTAGTGGTAGGACCCTTTGCCATGCTGAGTGACCGTGACGTGGTGCAATGATGGGCTCCGATATTTTCCTGACAGGAATATATTGGCGAAAGTCTCAGCTTTTAATATCTGCATTTATGACTAGCCAGTATAGTCAGTGGCATATCCGTTTGGTGCATTTTCTCTGTGATTTATGTGTCCGTGACACGGACCCGAACCCGAACATTTTCGTAAAAGTTCGGGTTCGGTGTTCGGCGCTTTCTTGGCGCTTTTTGAAAGGCTGCAAAGCAGCCAATCAACAAGCGTCATACTACTTGCCCCAAGAGGCCATCACAGCCATGCCTACTATTGGCATGGCTGTGATTGGCCAGTGCAGCATGTGACCCAGCCTCTATTTAAGCTGGAGTCACGTAGCGCCACGCGTCACTCTGCTATGATCAGTATATGGAGAGGTTGCAGCTGCGACGTTGGGGCGAGATTAGGCAGATTAACTCATCCAAAAGACTTCATTCTGTGATCGATCTGCAGCTGTGGATCATTGAAGTGCTATTATTGACTTGCTCACTTTTTTGAGGCTGCCCAGAGCGTTTTTAGATCACTTTTTTTCTGGGGGGATCGGCGGCCATTTTGTGACTTGTGGTGCGCCAGCACAAGCTATCACCATGCTATATCCTACATCAGCTGCAGGCTGAGCCTGTGTCACCGAAGTGCATTTAACCATCGACAGTCTGATTATTTTTTGGCCATATACTACATCTGGTGCAGGCTGAGCCTGTGTCACCCAAGTGCATTTAACCATCAACAGTGTGGTTATTTTTTGGCCGTATATTACATCAGGGGCAAGTTGAGCCTGTCACCCAGCGCCTAAAAAATAGACCTGACATTTCTATTCAAGCAAATCTGTACTGTTTTAGCTGGTCAAGTTATTTGTAGTGACCGTAAAAGCACACTTTTTTTTTTCTGGGTTGAAAAACCATTCCCAAATTTGCCATTCTCAAAATAACTAGTTTCTGGTATTTGAGGCCTACTTGAAATCTATCCCAAAAATAATATCTTACATTGAAGCTAGTGATAGTGTCATTCAGAAAAACCTAAGACACACGCTAGCGTGCTGATAGAAATCTGATTCTGTGATTAAACCTATACCTGTCACACAGCGCAAAAAAAAACAGGCCTCACATCTCTATTTAACCAAATCTGTACTGTTTTAGCTGGTCAAGTTATTTGTAGTGACCGTAAAAGCACACTTTTTTTTTCTGGGTTGAAAAACCATTCCCAAATTTGCCATTCTCAAAATTGTGGTGAACGGGAACAATGCGGACGTGGACATGGTCGTGGTGGTGTTAGTGGACCCTCTGGTGCTGGGAGAGGACGTGGCCGTTCTGCCACAGCCACACGTCCTAGTGAACCAACTACCTCAGGTCCCAGTAGCCAGCAGAATTTACAGCGATATTTGGTGGGGCCCAATGCCATTCTAAGGATGGTAAGGCCTGAGCAGGTGCAGGCATTAGTCAATTGGGTGGCCGACAGTGGATCCAGCACGTTCACATTATCTCCCACCCAGTCTTCTGCAGAAAGCGCACAGATGGCGCATGAAAACCAAGCCCATCGGTCTGTCACATCACCCCCATGCATATCAGGGAAACTGTCTGAGCCTCAAGTTATGCAGCAGTCTCTTATGCTGTTTGAAGACTCTGCTGCCAGGGTTTCCCAAGGGCATCCACCTAGCCCTTCCCCAGGGGTGGAAGAGATAGAATGCACTAACGCACAACCACTTATTTTTCCTGATGATGAGGACATGGGAATACCACCTCAGCACGTCTCTGATGATAACGAAACACAGGTGCCAACTGCTGCGTCTTTCTGCAGTGTGCAGACTGAACAGGAGGTCAGGGATCAAGACTGGGTGGAAGACGATGCAGGGGACGATGAGGTCCTAGACCCCACATGGAATGAAGGTCGTGCCACTGACTTTCACAGTTCGGAGGAAGAGGCAGTGGTGAGACCGAGCCAACAGCGTAGCAAAAGAGGGAGCAGTGGGCAAAATCAGAACACCCGCCGCCAAGAGACTCCGCCTGCTACTGACCGCCGCCATCTGGGACCGAGCACCCCAAAGGCAGCTTCAAGGAGTTCCCTGGCATGGCACTTCTTCAAACAATGTGCTGACGACAAGACCCGAGTGGTTTGCACGCTGTGCCATCAGAGCCTGAAGCGAGGCATTAACGTTCTGAACCTTAGCACAACCTGCATGACCAGGCACCTGCATGCAAAGCATGAACTGCAGTGGAGTAAACACCTTAAAAACAAAGAAGTCACTCAGGCTCCCCCTGCTACCTCTTCTGCTGCTGCTGCCTCGGCCTCTTCTGCTGCTGCCGCCTCGGCCTCTTCTGCTGCTGCCGCCGCCTCGGCCTCTTCCTCCGCCTCTGGAGGAACGTTGGCACCTGCCGCCCAGCAAACATAGGATGTACCACCAACACCACCACCTGCGTCACCAAGCATCTCAACCATGTCACACGGCAGCGTTCAGCTCTCCATCTCACAAACATTTGAGAGAAAGCGTAAATTCCCACCTAGCCACCCTCGATCCCTGGCCCTGAATGCCAGCATTTGTAAACTACTGGCCTATGAAATGCTGTCATTTAGGCTGGTGGACACACACAGCTTCAAACAGCTCATGTCACTTGCTGTCCCACAGTATGTTGTTCCCAGCCGCCACTACTTCTCCAAGAGAGCCGTGCCTTCCCTGCACAAACAAGTGTCCGATAAAATCAAGTGTGCACTGCGCAACGCCATCTGTGGCAAGGTCCACCTAACTACAGATACGTGGCCCAGTAAGCACGGCCAGGGATGCTATATCTCCCTAACTGCACACTGGGTAAATGTAGTGGCGACTGGGCCCCAGGCGGAGAGCTGTTTGGCGCACGTCCTTCCGCCGCCAAGGATCGCAGGGCAACATTCTTTGCCTCCTGTCTCCTCCTCCTCCTACTCAGCTTCCTCCTCCTCTTCTTCCACCTGCTCATCCAGTCAGCCACACACCTTCACCACCAACTTCAGCACAGCACGGGGTAAACGTCAGCAGGCCATTCTGAAACTCATATGTTTGGGGGACAGGCCCCACACCGCACAGGAGTTGTGGCGGGGTATAGAACAACAGACCGACGAGTGGTTGCTGCCGGTGAGCCTCAAGCCCGGCCTGGTGGTGTGCGATAATGGGCGAAATCTCGTTGCAGCTCTGGGACTAGCCGGTTTGACGCACATCCCTTGCCTGGCGCATGTGCTGAATTTGGTGGTGCAGAAGTTCATTCGCAACTACCCCAACATGTCAGAGCTGCTGCATAAAGTGCGGGCCGTCTGTTCACGCTTCCGGCGTTCACACCCTGCCGCTGCTCGCCTGTCTGCGCTACAGCGTAACTTCGGCCTTCCCGCTCACCGCCTCATATGCGACGTACCCACCAGGTGGAACTCCACCTTGCATATGCTGGACAGACTGTGCGAGCAGCAGCAGGCCATAGTGGAGTTTCAGCTGCAGCACGCACGGGTCAGTCGCACTGCGGATCAGACACACTTCACCACCAATGACTGGGCCTCCATGCGAGACCTGTGTGCCCTGTTGCGCTGTTTCGAGTACTCCACCAACATGGCCAGTGGCGATGACGCCGTTATCAGCGTTACAATACCACTTCTATGTCTCCTTGAGAAAACACTTAGGGCGATGATGGAAGAGGAGGTGGCCCAGGAGGAAGAGGGGTCATTTTTAGCACTTTCAGGCCAGTCTCTTCAAAGTGACTCAGAGGGAGGTTTTTTGCAACACCAGAGGCCAGGTACAAATGTGGCCAGACAGGGCCCACTACTGGAGGACGAGGATGAGGAGGAGGTGGAGGAGGATGAGGAGGAAGCATGTTCACAGCGGGGGGGCACCCAAAGCAGCTCGGGCCCATCACTGGTGCGTGGCTGGGGGGAAACACAGGACGATGACGATACGCCTCCCACAGAGGACAGCTTGTCCTTACCTCTGGGCAGCCTGGCACACATGAGTGACTACATGCTGCAGTGCCTGCGCAACGACAGCAGAGTTGCCCACATTTTAACGTGTGCGGAATACTGGGTTGCCACCCTGCTGGATCCCCGGTACAAAGACAATGTGCCCACCTTACTTCCTACACTGGAGCGTGATAGGAAGATGCGCGAGTACAAGCGCACGTTGGTAGACGCGCTACTGAGAGCATTCCCAAATGTCACAGGGGAACCAGTGGAAGGCAGAGGAGGAGTAAGAGGTCGCCAACGCAGCTGTGTAACGGCCAGCTCCTCTGAGGGCAGGGTTAGCATGGCAGAGATGGGGAAAAGTTTTGTCACCACGCCACAGCTAACTGCACTACCACCTGATACGGAACGTGTTAGCAGGAGGCAACATTTCACTAACATGGTGGAACAGTACCTCTGCACACCCCTCCACGTACTGACTGATGGTTCGGCCCCATTCAACTTCTGGGTCTCCAAATTGTCCACGTGGCCAGAGCTAGCCTTTTATGCCTTGGAGGTGCTGGCCTGCCCGGCGGCCAGCGCTTTGTCTGAACGTGTATTCAGCACGGCAGGGGGCGTCATTACAGACAAACGCAGCCGCCTGTCTACAGCCAATGTGGACAAGCTGACGTTCATAAAAATGAACCAGGCATGGATCCCACAGGACCTGTCCATCCCTTGTGCAGATTAGATATTAACTACCTCCCCTTAACAATATATTATTCTACTCCAGGGCACTTCCTCATTCAATACTATTTTTAATTTCATTTTACCATTATATTGCGGGGCAACCCAAAGTTGAATGAACCTCTCCTCTGTCTGGGTGCCGGGGCCTAAATGTGTGACAGTGGCCTGTTCCAGTGGTGGGTGACGTGAAGCCTGATTCTCTGCTATGACATGAAGACTTATTCTGTGCTGGCATGAAGCCAGATTCTCTGTTACGCAACCTCTCTCCTCTGCCTGGGTGCCTGGGCCTAAATATGTGACAGTGGCCTGTTCTAGTGGTGGGTGACGCAAAGCCTGATTCTCTGCTATGACATGAATACAGATTCTGCGCTGACATAAGGCCAGATTCTCTGTTACGGGACCGCTCTCCTCTGTCTGGGTGCCGGGGCCTAAATGTGTGACAGTGGCCTGTTCCAGTGGTGGGTGACGTGAAGCCTGATTCTCTGCTATGACATGAATACAGATTCTGCGCTGACATAAGGCCAGATTCTCTGTTACGGGACCTCTCTCCTCTGCCTGGGTGCCTGGGCCTAAATGTGTGACAGTGGCCTGTTCCAGTGGTGGGTGACGTGAAGCCTGATTCTCTGCTATGACATGAAGACAGATTCTGCACTGACATAAGGCCAGATTCTCTGTTACGGGACCTCTCTCCTCTGCCTGGGTGCCTGGGCCTAAATGTGTGACAGTGGCCTGTTCCAGTGGTGGGTGACGTGAAGCCTGATTCTCTGCTATGACATGAAGACAGATTCTGCGCTGACATAAGGCCAGATTCTCTGTTACGGGACCGCTCTCCTCTGTCTGGGTGCCGGGGCCTAAATGTGTGACAGTGGCCTGTTCCAGTGGTGGGTGACGTGAAGCCTGATTCTCTGCTATGACATGAAGACAGATTCTGCGCTGACATAAGGCCAGATTCTCTGTTACGGGACCTCTCTCCTCTGCCTGGGTGCCTGGGCCTAAATGTGTGACAGTGGCCTGTTCCAGTGGTGGGTGACGTGAAGCCTGATTCTCTGCTATGACATGAAGACAGATTCTGTGCTGCCAGATTCTCTGTTACGGGACCTCTCTCCTCTGCCTGGGTGCCTGGGCCTAAATGTGTGACAGTGGCCTGTTCCAGTGGTGGGTGACGTGAAGCCTGATTCTCTGCTATGACATGAAGACAGATTCTGCACTGACATAAAGCCAGATTCTCTGTTACGGGACCGCTCTCCTCTGTCTGGGTGCCGGGGCCTAAATGTGTGACAGTGGCCTGTTCCAGTGGTGGGTGACATGAAGCCTGATTCTCTGCTATGACATGAAGACAGATTCTGTGCTGACATCAGGCCAGATTCTCTGTTATGGGACCGCTCTCCTCTGTCTGGGTGCCGGGGCCTAAATGTGTGACAGTGGCCTGTTCCAGTGGTGGGTGACGTGAAGCCTGATTCTCTGCTATGACATGAAGACAGATTCTGTGCTGACATCAGGCCAGATTCTCTGTTACGGGACCTCTCTCCTCTGCCTGGGTGCCGGGGCCTAAATGTGTGACAGTGGCCTGTTCCAGTGGTGGGTGACATGAAGACTGATTCTGCGCTGACATGAAGCCAGATTCTCTGCTATGGCCTGAAGAGACTGATTCTCTGCTGACATGAAGCCAGATTCTTTGCTATGGCATGAAGAGACTGATTCTCTGCTGACGTGAAGCCAGATTCTCTGCTATGGGACCTCTGTCCAATTGATATTGGTTCATTTTTATTTTTTTCATTTTTATTTTAATTCATTTCCCTATCCACATTTGTTTGCAGGGGATTTACCTACATGTTGCTGCCTTTTGCAGCCCTCTAGCTCTTTCCTGGGCTGTTTTACAGCCTTTTTAGTGCCCAAAAGTTCGGGTCCCCATTGACTTCAATGGGGTTCGGGTTCGGGACGAAGTTCGGATCGGGTTCAGATCCCGAACCCGAACATTTCCGGGAAGTTTGGCCGAACTTCTCGAACCCGAACATCCAGGTGTTCGCTCAACTCTACTCATAATCTCATTGTGGAACGCAATTTGCGTTCCAGAGCACCTTCCGGTTATCGGAGCAGCACTATGTACGTCACTTCCGGTACGCCACTTCCGGTTTAATACATCACTTCCGGTCTTTGGAACGCATATGCGTTCCAAATCGGCGTTCACATGCTGTACCAATGGGGCATTCAATTTTAAGGTGCTTTATGATCTTTTCCTTATAAATACAGTATTGTTATACATATGGGGGCTGATAATTATACTATAAGGTATCGCTCATGATATCATTTGCTCTCTCTAATCTATACTAAGAAAATAATTGTCTAAAGGGGAGGGACTAACTGGGGGAGGATACTTTATAAGGCGCTGATTTTGATTAGGATCTGGGGACACCGGTCATCTATTGCCTACATCTGGGCTCCTATTCCTGGAGGGTCTCAATTGAGTGACGCGAAATTGAAAATCTCCATTGTGAGACACTGCTGCTGGAGTATTGTTCTCCACTTCCCCTGACGAACCAGTCAGAAGTCATACTGGCTGGGGAAACGTAACGTTGGGATTTGGGTTTTTTTTTCTTTTGTTTTCTTTGGTGTGTCTGTTATGTTATATACTATTGGTTAATGAGGATAGGGGCATACAGGGAGAGTCAGATTAGGACAGGGAACCTCTACCTTTAAGGGGTGTCCCTGGGCTGAGCTTAATTAGGGTCACGGAGGGATTCATGTAGGATAGGATTTCACTGACTATTGGACATTACATCTCTGAGCTGCACTAATATTACGGCCTCCGGACCATCCTGGTTAACAGTAATGTTAATTATCTACCTGATTGCTTCATTCACCAGTGTTGGTTCCCCACCTGGCTATTGAGAACTACACCCACTGACATCTCAGCAAACCGTTAAGTTCTATACCTACTGATATCTCAGCAAACCGTGAGTAACCACAAAACCTTCTTTCAGTATTTCAGCAACGCGTGAATTTTCACGGAATATATGCATAGTAATTCAGCAAACCGTGTATAACCGCAGAATATATGTCGAGTCAATAGACCATTTTGCATTACTGTGTTTTTTTTGATGGCCTCACCAATATCAGGTCATCATTGAGTTAAAATTGTAGTTTATCGTATCGCAACTGATTCCTCAGCCGTCTTCTATATACATGTCAAGGATTCCTTCATTGGATGTTGTCACATGTACTACCACTGTACCCCTTGTCTCATTGATTATAGTATTGTATTGTATGTCTTGCTGACTCTCCTGTTATGTGTAGTCCAGCTGTAGGCCAGATTTTAGTTAATTATAAAAAGGTATATTTTAATTGGGAAGGTGTTCTAGTGCATGATAATTATTCTTCCCTCACTTATATTTACTGCAAAGCGGTTTTTTGATGTGGTAGTGTATACAATGCTGGACTACATCAGAAAAGATTGTATTGCAGATTCCAATGCTTCTGGGCCCTCTATAGTGTCTATAATCTGTGGCGTTCTGTAGTTCATAGTGTAATACATTGGAAAACCATGTCTGTATGGCAGATTCCAGTAATCTGGGCCTAATAGAGTGTCTAGAATCTGTGGTGTTCTGTATACAATGCTGTACTACATCAGAGAAGATTGTATTGCAGATTCCAATGCTTCTGGGCCCTCTATAGTGTCTATAATCTGTGGCGTTCTGTAGCCAACAGTGTGTGTATGGCAGATTCCAATAAACTGGGCCTGATCTGTGGTGTTGTTGTAAATTTAAGTTTTATTGAAATTTTTTTATTTCCAGAAGAAAAAAGTTTTAATAAGATAACAATGGAAAAGCATGTCATCCAAAGCAAAGATTACAAGATGATTTTCATTCAAATATTCAATAGAGCTTTAAACTGCTAGGCAGAATTAAGGCAAGATGAACAGGCTAAAGTGCAAAGGAGGATCTTAATACTAATAGGCTTGTGAGCTAATCCTCTTGTTTCCTCCGTCTATCAGTATAATGACGGGCAATATCTGCTTATCCAGAGTGGAAAGAGGGGGAAGGGAAGGGAAGGGAAGAGGAAGGAGGATGGAGGGTGGGGGAGGGAGAAGGGAAGAACAGGTTAACAAACATAAACAAAAAACGGAAAACAGAAAATAATGTCACATGTATGTCAATTTCTAGTTGCAAGAAACCCTTACCAACGGGAACCCCGTCAGTCTAAGTATACACTAATTTTCTCTGAAGAAATGAAATTGTTCCATTTTAACCGGATTTCAAGATATTTTTTGTAATTACCGATAGAAGACCATTTAATTTTTTCAAAGCTATTTATCAGGTTAATTTCTGAAAGCCATTCTTTAATAGACGGGGTGTCGGTACTCATCCAGTATTTTGGTATTAGTGATTTAAGGGTAATAATTAGACTTTTCCCCTTTCTATCTCTCATTAGGCGGTTATCTTGCTTAGCCAGACCTAGTAGAATCATCTCTCTATCTAGTTTAACAGAATAGCCCAAAATTTCGGTCAGTATATGGTTAAATTTTTCCCATAATGGTGCAATTTTGTCGCAATGTACCCAGATATGAGAGAGGGAACCTTCCTGACCCTCACACCTCCAACATTTCGCAGGTATGTTGCTATTTATCCTATTTAAAAGTACCGGTGTTCTATACCATCTAGATAACAGCTTATAGTGTGACTCTTGTAACTTCACTGAAGTGACCCTAGGAATAGATGAGGTCAAAATCATTTCCTTTTCCCTATCATTTAAGGGTTTACCTAATTCTTTTACCCAACTGTCAAGATATGGTGGTGGAGGGCTCCCTTCATTAAGTATTGAATAAATGGGGGAGATACAGTGAGGGGAAGGACTTTTTGCCAAGATCAGTTTGGTAATACCTTTGAAATGTGAAAACTGATTAACTTTAGTGTTTAATATTGAGACGTGTTTGTATAGTTTTGAGTATTCCTTTTCCGTTAATTTAGGAATTAAAGTGGAGTTCCTACATGAGTCCCAGTCCATAAGGTTCTCACCAACTAAAACATCTTTCAAAGTAGTGTCACGTCCTGGTTTCCAGTTAAGCATTTTAGTCCTAATAGATCTACGTTTTTTGGGTATTAATGTGAGGAGTGGAAGGTTTCCAGGGTCAGGAATAGTTATCTTAGCCTTTTTCTGTTTTTCCTGCCAGATTTTAAGTGTATGGCTCGTATAGGGAGACCTTTTAGTATCTTTGTATAAATCACTATTATAGACAGTCTTCCATGTGACCTGGTTGAGCGGGCAACACGCACAACTCTCCTCCAGGTACACCCAGGGCTTCCTTATTGGTCTGATGTTAGATTCCAAGATTCTGGATATGGTCGCCGCATCTCGATACTTCTCAAAGTCTGGCAGGCCAAGACCTCCTGCTTTTTTAGGTTTCATTAAGATGTTATAAGTAGAGTTGAGCGAACACCTGGATGTTCGGGTTCGAGAAGTTCGGCTGAACTTCCCGGAAATGTTTGGGATCCGAACCCGACCCGAACTTCGTCCCGAACCCGAACCCCATTGAAGTCAATGGGGACCCGAACTTTTGGGCACTAAAAAGGCTGTAGGTAAATCCCCTTCAAACAAATGTGGATAGGGAAATGAATTAAAACAAAAATAAAAAAAATAAAAATGAACCAATATCAATTGGACAGAGGTCCCATAGCAGAGAATCTGGCTTCACGTCAGCAGAGAATCAGTCTCTTCATGCCATAGCAGAGAATCTGGCTTCATGTCAGCGCAGAATCAGTCTTCATGTCATAGCAGAGAATCAGGCTTCACGTCGCCCACCACTGGAACAGGCCACTGTCACACATTTAGGCCCCGGCACCCAGACAGAGGAGAGAGGTCCCGTAACAGAGAATCTGGCCTTATGTCAGCGCAGAATCAGTCTTCATGTCATAGCAGAGAATCAGGCTTCACGTCACCCACCACTGGAACAGGCCACTGTCACACATTTAGGCCCCGGCACCCAAGCAGAGGAGAGAGGTCCCGTAACAGATTTTTTGGCCTTATGTCAGCACAGAATCTGTCTTCATGTCATAGCAGACAATCAGGCTTCACGTCACCCACCACTGGAACAGGCCACTGTCACACATTTAGGCCCCGGCACCCAGACAGAGGAGAGGTTCATACAACTTTGGGTTGCCCCGCAATATAATGGTAAAATGAAAATAAAAATAGTATTGAATGAGGAAGTGCCCTGGAGTAGAATAATATATTGTTAAGGGGAGGTAGTTAATATCTAATCTGCACAAGGGATGGACAGGTCCTGTGGGATCCATGCCTGGTTCATTTTTATGAACGTCAGCTTGTCCACATTGGCTGTAGACAGGCGGCTGCGTTTGTCTGTAATGACGCCCCCTGCCATGCTGAATACACGTTCAGACAAAACACTGGCCACCGGGCAGGCCAGCACCTCCAAGGCATAAAAGGCTAGCTCTGGCCACGTGGACAATTTGGAGACCCAGAAGTTGAATGGGGCCGAACCATCAGTCAGTACGTGGAGGGGTGTGCACAGGTACTGTTCCACCATGTTAGTGAAATGTTGCCTCCTGCTAACACGTTCCGTATCAGGTGGTGGTGCAGTTAGCTGTGGCGTGTTGACAAAACTTTTCCACATCTCTGCCATGCTAACCCTGCCCTCAGAGGAGCTGGCCGTGACACAGCTGCGTTGGCGACCTCTTGCTCCTCCTCTGCCTTCGCCTTGGGCTTCCACTGGTTCCCCTGTGACATTTGGGAATGCTCTCAGTAGCGCGTCTACCAATGTGCGCTTGTACTCGCGCATCTTCCTATCACGCACCAGTGTAGGGAGTAAGGTGGGCACATTGTCTTTGTACCGGGGATCCAGCAGGGTGGCAACCCAGTAGTCCGCACACGTTAAAATGTGGGCAACTCTGCTGTCGTTGCGCAGGCACTGCAGCATGTAGTCGCTCATGTGTGCCAGGCTGCCCAGAGGTAAGGACAAGCTGTCCTCTGTGGGAGGCGTATCGTCATCGTCCTGTGTTTCCCCCCAGCCACACACCAGTGATGGGCCCGAGCTGCTTTGGGTGCCACCCCGCTGTGAACATGCTTCATCCTCATCCTCCTCGTCCTCCAGTAGTGGGCCCTGTCTGGCCACATTTGTACCTGGCCTCTGGTGTTGCAAAAAACCTCCCTCTGAGTCACTTCGAAGAGACTGGCCTGAAACTGCTAAAAATGACCCCTCTTCCTCCTCTTCCTCCTAGGCCACCTCCTCTTCCATCATCGCCCTAAGTGTTTTCTCAAGGAGACATAGAAGTGGTATTGTAACGCTGATAACTGCGTCATCGCCACTGGCCATGTTGGTGGAGTACTCGAAACAGCGCAACAGGGCACACAGGTCTCGCATGGAGGCCCAGTCATTGGTGGTGAAGTGGGGCTGATCCGCAGTGCGACTGACCCGTGCGTGCTGCAGCTGAAACTCCACTATGGCCTGCTGCTGCTCGCACAGTCTGTCCAGCATATGCAAGGTGGAGTTCCACCTGGTGGGTACGTCGCATATGAGGCGGTGAGCGGGAAGGCCGAAGTTACGCTGTAGCGCAGACAGGCGAGCAGCGGCAGGGTGTGAACGCCGGAAGCGTGAACAGACGGCCCGCACTTTATGCAGCAGCTCTGACATGTCGGGGTAGTTGCGAATGAACTTCTGCACCACCAAATTCAGCACATGCGCCAGGCAAGTGATGTGCGTCAAACCGGCTAGTCCCAGAGCTGCAACGAGATTTCGCTCATTATCGCACACCACCAGGCCGGGCTTGAGGCTCACCGGCAGCAACCACTCGTCGGTCTGTTGTTCTATACCCCCCCACAACTCCTGTGCGGTGTGGGGCCTGTCCCCCAAACATATGAGTTTCAGAACGGCCTGCTGACGTTTACCCCGGGCTGTGCTGAAGTTGGTGGTGAAGGTGTGTGGCTGACTGGATGAGCAGGTGGAAGAAGAGGAGGAGGAAGCTGAGTAGGAGGAGGAGGAGACAGGAGGCAAAGAATGTTGCCCTGCGATCCTTGGCGGCGGAAGGACGTGCGCCAAACAGCTCTCCGCCTGGGGCCCAGCCGCCACTACATTTACCCAGTGTGCAGTTAGGGAGATATAGCGTCCCTGGCCGTGCTTACTGGGCCACGTATCTGTGGTTAGGTGGACCTTGCCACAGATGGCGTTGCGCAGTGCACACTTGATTTTATCGGACACTTGGTTGTGCAGGGAAGGCACGGCTCTCTTGGAGAAGTAGTGCCGGCTGGGAACAACATACTGTGGGACAGCAAGCGACATGAGCTGTTTGAAGCTGTCTGTGTCCACCAGCCTAAATGACAGCATTTCATAGGCCAGTAGTTTAGAAATGCTGGCATTCAGGGCCAGGGATCGAGGGTGGCTAGGTGGGAATTTACGCTTTCTCTCAAATGTTTGTGAGATGGAGAGCTGAACGCTGCCGTGTGACATGGTTGAGATGCTTGGTGACGCAGGTGGTGGTGTTGGTGGTACATCCCATGTTTGCTGGGCGGCAGGTGCCAACGTTCCTCCAGAGGCGGAGGAAGAGGATGAGGCGGCGGCAGCAGCAGAAGAGGCCGAGGCGGCAGCAGCAGAAGAGGTAGCAAGGGGAGCCTGAGTGACTTCCTTGTTTTTAAGGTGTTTACTCCACTGCAGTTCATGCTTTGCATGCAGGTGCCTGGTCATGCAGGTTGTGCTAAGGTTCAGAACGTTAATGCTCTGATAGCACAGCGTGCAAACCACTCGGGTCTTGTCGTCAGCAAATTGTTTGAAGAAGTGCCATGCCAGGGAACTCCTTGAAGCTGCCTTTGGGGTGCTCGGTCCCAGATGGCGGCGGTCAGTAGCAGGCGGAGTCTCTTGGCGGCGGGTGTTCTGATTTTGCCCACTGCTCCCTCTTTTGCTACGCTGCTGGCTCGGTCTCACCACTGCCTCTTCCTCCGAACTGTGAAAGTCAGTGGCACAACCTTCATTCCATGTGGGGTCTAGGACCTCATCGTCCCCTGCATCGTCTTCCACCCAGTCTTGATCCCTGACCTCCTGTTCAGTCTGCACACTGCAGAAAGACGCAACAGTTGGCACCTGTGTTTCGTCATCATCAGAGACGTGCTGAGGTGGTATTCCCATGTCCTCATCAGGAAAAATAAGTGGTTGTGCGTTAGTGCATTCTATCTCTTCCACCCCTGGGGAAGGGCTAGGTGGATGCCCTTGGGAAACCCTGGCAGCAGAGTCTTCAAACAGCATAAGAGACTGCTGCATAACTTGAGGCTCAGACAATTTCCCTGATATGCATGGGGGTGATGTGACAGACCGATGGGCTTGGTTTTCATGCGCCATCTGTGCGCTTTCTGCAGAAGACTGGGTGGGAGATAATGTGAACGTGCTGGATCCACTGTCGGCCACCCAATTGACTAATGCCTGTACCTGCTCAGGCCTTACCATCCTTAGAACGGCATTGGGCCCCACCAAATATCGCTGTAAATTCTGCTGGCTACTGGGACCTGAGGTAGTTGGTTCACTTGGACGTGTGGCTGTGGCAGAACGGCCACGTCCTCTCCCAGCACCAGAGGGTCCACTAACACCACCACGACCATGTCCACGTCCCTTATTAGATGTTTTCCTCATTGTTCCCGTTCACCACAATTTTGAGAATGGCAAATTTGGGAATAGTTTTTCAACCCAGAACAAAGTGTGCTTTTACGGTCACTACAAATAACTTGACCAGCTAAAACAGTACAGATTTGGTTGAATAGAAATGTGAGGCCTGTTTTTTTTTTTTGCGCTGTGTGACAGGTATAGGTTTAATCACAGAATTAGACTTTTATCTGCACGGTAGCGTGTGTCTTAGGTTTTTCTGAATGACACTATCAGCACCTTCAATGTAAGATATCCATTTTGGGATAGATTTCAAGTAGGCCTCATATAGCAGAAACTAGTTATTTTGAGAATGGCAAATTTGGGAATAGTTTTTCAACCCAGAACAAAAACTGTGCTTTTACGGTCACTACAAATAACTTGACCAGCTAAAACAGTACAAATTTGGTTGAATAGAAATGTCAGGTCTATTTTTTAGGCGCTGGGTGACAGGCTCAACTTGCCCCTGATGTAGTATATGGCCAAAAAATAACCACACTATTGATGGTTAAATGCACTTGGGTGACACAGGCTCAGCCTGCACCAGATGTAGTATATGGCCAAAAAATAACCAGACTGTTGATGGTTAAATGCACTTCGGTGACACAGGCTCAGCCTGCAGCTGATGTAGGATATAGCACAAAATAACCACACTTGGTGATAGCTTGTGCTGGCGCACCACAAGCCACAAAATAGCCGCCGATCACCCCAGAAAAAAGTGATCTAAAAACGCTCTGGGCAGCCTCAAAAAAGTGAGCAAGTCGATATTAGCACTTCAATGATCCACAGCTGCAGATCGATCACAGAATGAAGTCTTTTGGAGGAGTTAATCTGCCTAATCTCGCCCTAACGTCGCAGCAGCAACCTCTCCCTATGCTTGAAACAGCAGAGGGACGTGCAGCGCTACGTGACCCAAGCTTATATAGAGGCTGGGTCACATGCTGCACTGGCCAATCACAGCCATGCCAATAGTAGGCAAGGCTGTGATGGCCTCTTGGGGCAAGTAGTATGACGCTTGTTGATTGGCTGCTTTGCAGCCTTTCAAAAAGCGCCAAGAAAGCGCCGAACACCGAACCGGACTTTTACGAAAATGTTCGGGTCCGTGTCACGGACACCCCAAAATTCGGTACGAACCCGAACTATACAGTTCGGGTTCGCTCATTCCTAGTTATAAGCAGTCCTGTGTTGACCTTTCTTCCAGATAAAGCAAAGTATTATTCTCTTTAATGTTAGGAAAAAACTTTTAGGGATGTTTATAGGGATACCTTGTAGGAGATATAAAACTTTAGTGAGAGATATCATCTTGATTATATTAACCCTACCCATCCAGGAGATGAAAAAATCATTCCATCCTGCTAAGTCTTTTTTTATGCTGGCTAAGAGGGGTGTGAAATTCAGATCGAACGTTTCCTTCTGGGACGAAGCAATATGGACCCCCAAGTATTTGAAGTGAGTAGTGGACGGACTCAAACGACTAATAGTTTTAACTTTATTCCAGGTGTGTTTATCTATGTTGACATTAAAAATTGTAGATTTATTTTAATTAATCTTGAAGTATGAGAGTTTCCCATAGGTTTCTAATTCTGTTAATATGTTAGGTATTGTGGACAAGGGGTTCGTGACAAAAAATAAAATGTCATCAGCAAAGGCTGCTATTTTGTGGGACATGTTAGATGTTTTCAAACCGGAAATATTTTCATTCTGTCTAATTTTGGCTAATAGGGGTTCTAATGAAAGAATACAAAGAAGTGGTGAAAGGGGGCATCCCTGTCTAGTTCCATTTTGTATAGTAAATGATCTGGACCTTGTGCCGTTGACGCTCACTGAAGCCGAGGGTTGAGTATATAAGGCTTTAACTTTACTAATAAAGACCTCTGGAAGGCCAAACCTAGTCAGAGAAGCCAAGAGGAATTTCCAATTGAGGCGGTCAAACGCTTTTTCCGCGTCAGTTGAAATTAACGCAAGTGGTATAGATTTGTTCTTGCTATATTCCATAGCCAGCAGTGTTTTTAAAATGTTGTCTTTGGCTTCTCTTCCTGGTGTGAAACCCACTTGATCATAATTAATTATATCCGGAATAACCTTTTAAAGTCTATTGGCAAGGGCTTTTGTAAATATTTTCAAATCTTTATTTAAGAGGGAGATAGGCCTGTAATTTTGACAAAGGGAAGGATCCTTCTCTTCCTTTGGAATTACTGTTATGTTTGCAGTGAGCGTTTCTGGCCTAAAGTCCAGATCCTGTCCGATACAATTGAAATATTTAGTTAAATGGGGTGATAGAATCGATTTAAAGTGTTTGTAGTAAGCAATGCTGAAGCCATCTGGCCCTGGGCTTTTACCGTTGGGTATGGAGCTAATAATTTCTTCTATCTCCTCTTGGTTCAAAGGTTCTGAGAGTAATGCCTTTTGAGAATTATCTAATTTGGGAAGGTCTATTTTGTCTAGGTATTACTTAACTTCTTGGGATGATGGGATTGTGGAATTGGGTTCTGTGTCGATATTGTAGAGTTTTTTAGTAATAGTCATAGAATGTTTCAGCGATTGTTTTTGGGGGTATATTCCAAATTACCTTTGTCATTCTTAATCTTGTGGACAATTGTTTTTCTTCTGTTTCTGGACTACTCTAGTTTCTGGACTACTCTAGCTCTAGATCTTTACCACATTTATTCCCATTCAAAAAATGCTTGTATTTACTATAGTAGAGATATCTTTCTGAGACATGATTGATCGTGTCTCTCAAGTCACTTCTTAACATAATTAGTTATTTTTCTTTCTCTCTAGAACAGGATGTTTTATGCTCTTTTTCTAAAATCCTTATCTTGGCCATAATGTTCTCCACTTTAACCCCTTAAGGACTTGGCCAGTTTTTGCAAATCTGACCAGTGTCACTTTAAGTGCTGATAACTTTAAAACGCTTTGACTTATCCAGGCCGTTCTGAGATTGTTTTTTCGTCACATATTGTACTTCATGACACTGCTAAAATTGGGTCAAAAAAGTTAATTTTTTTGCATAAAAAAAAACCATATTTACCAAAAATTTTGAAAAATTAGCAAATTTCAAAGTTTCAGTTTCTCTACTTCTCTAATACATAGTAATACCCCCAAAAATTGTTATGACTTTACATTCCCCATATGTCTACTTCATGTTTGTAGCATTTTGGGAATGATATTTTATTTTTTAGGGATGTTACAAGGCTTAGAAATTTAGAAGCAAATCTTGAAATTTTTTCAGAAATTTACAAAAACCCAATTTTTAGGGACCACTACAGGTCTGAAGTCACTTTGCGAGGCTTACATAATAGAAACCGCCCAAAAATGACCCCATTCTATAAACATTCTATAAACTACACCCCCCAAGGTAATTTGAAGACCCCCTGATGCACCCCCAGAGTAGAAACTCCAAAAAAGTGACCCCATTTTAGAAACTATGGGATAGGGTGGCAGTTTTGTTGGTACTAGTTTAGGGTACATATGATTTTTGGTTGCTCTATATTACACTTTTTTGTGCGGCAAGGTAACAAGAAATAGATTTTTGGCACTTTTTTTTGTTATTTACAACATTCATCTGACAGGTTAGATCATGTGGTAATTTTATAGAGCAGGTTGTCACGGACGCGGCGATACCTAATATGTATACATTTTTTTTATTTATGTAAATTTTACACAATGATTTCATTTTTAAAACAAAAAAAATGTTTGTCTCCATAGTCTAAGAGCCATAGTTTTTTCAGTTTTTGAGCGATTATCTTAAGTAGGGTCTCATTTTTAGCGGGATGAGATGACTGTTTGATTGGCACTATTTTGGGGTGCATATGACTTTTTGATCGCTTGCTATTACACTTTTTGTGACGTAAGATGACCAAAAATTGCTTTTTTTACACCATTTTTATTTTTTTTACGGTGGTCATCTGAGGGGTTAGGTCATGTGATATTTTTATAGAGCCGGTCAATACGGACACGGCGATACCTAATATGTATACTTTGTTTTATTTATGTAAGTTTTACACAATGATTTCATTTTTAAAACAAAAAAAATGTTTTAGTGTCTCCATAGTCTAAGAGCCATAGTTTTTTCAGTTTTTGGGCGATTATCTTGGATAGGGTATGATTTTTGCGGGATGAGATGACGGTTTGATTGGTACTATTTTGGCGTACATGCGACTTTTTTGATCACTTTTATTACCTTTTTTGGGAAGTAAGGTGGGCAAAATTTCAATTTTCTCAGTTTTTATTTTTTTATTTTTATGGCGTTCACCGTGCAGGGAAAGTAACATGACCGTTTTATAGATCAGGTCGTTACGGACGCGGCGATACCTAATATGTGTAGCGATTTTTTTTTAATTTTTTTTTATTCAGTGATAAATGTTTTTTTTTTTTTTTATCTTAACTTTTTTCACTTTTTTTAAAAAAAATTTGGACCCAGACCCACTTGGTTCTTGAAGATCCAGTGGGTCTGATGTCTGTATAATACAGTACAGTACAATGTATATTGTACTGTACTGTATTTTACTTGCACTTTGTCTGAACAGATCTCTGCCTTTAGCACAGATCTGTTCAGCACCATGGACAGCAGGATGCCTGAAACGGCGTCCTGTTGCCATGGGAACCTTCCCCGTCTGCTCAGTACTGGTCAGAACTTCGCAGACGGGGAAGGGTAAGGACGGGGCTGTCGGGGGGGGCTGTCTGGGGGCTCTCTCCCTCTCCCATCGGGGGGCTGCAAAGGCACAGCAGCCCCCTGATGAGAGAGGGAGGGAGCTCCCTGAGCTGTTAACCTTTTCCATACAGCGGTCCGTATGGACCGCTGTATGGAGAGGGTTAAACGGCTGACATCGCATCACCGATGTCAGCCGTTTATACCAGGGTGTCAGCAATGCGCTGGCACCCTGGTATACCCACTGTACACCAACGATTATTCAAGGGGAGGCGGGCGGGGGATCGCGATCCCGCCTGCCGCACCGCCCGCCACCCGCACCTCCTGTACCGCCTGCGACACCCCCCCTGCACCACCAGCCCACATAATATCATTCAAGGGTGCAGGGGGGGTTAATAAAACTTTATTTGGGGCATTTTAAAGTTTGATCCCCGCGGTCAGAGACCGCGGGGATCAGAATCGGCTAAAAGCGCAGCAAACCGCAGGTCTGAATTGACCTGCGGTTTTCTGCGATCGTCGATAAGGGGGTGTCAAATGACCCCCCCCCCAGCGTTGTTACGGGATGCCGGATGAATTATTTCAGCTGGCATCCCGTTCCGATTAACCCCCGCGGCGCCGGAATCGCAAATTAAAGCCATGACGTCCGGGACGTCATGGGTCCTTAAGGATTCAGGACCCATGCCGTACCGATACGTCCTAAGTCCTTAAGGGGTTAATATTTCTTTCCCTTTTTTTCCTGGCCCCTAGTTGCATTAGGTGACCTCTCATAACCGCCTTGTGTGCTTCCCACACTGTAGCCCAGTTAACCTCTGTAGATTTGTTTTCGTTGAAAAATTGCTTGATTTGGGAGGCTATAAAGTTCTGATCAGCTTCTAATTTTAATAGAGATTCATTAAGCATCCATGTTGGCCCTATGTTAGAGGAAGGTGTAATGTTAATTGTGGCTAGTAAAGGGGAGTGATCTGAGTAAGAAAAGGTGTCGTACAGGGTTTTTCTGACTATCCAAATTATTTTGTCTAATAAGTGGTCTATCCTAGAATATTGATTAAGGATTGAGGAGAAATGTGAGTAGTCCCCCCTGGGTTCTCAAATCTCCAGATGTCTACTAATTGTTTTTCTTGTAGAATATTCTTAACCGCTTTTAGTCTTTTATAAGGAAGAGAAGTCTTTAATCTTGATGTGTCTAAAGAGGGGTCTAAGGAGATATTAAAGTCTCCTCCCACTATTAATATTCCTTCTTGAAATTTATCTACGATCTCAAGTACATGTTTAACCACTTAAGGACCACAGGTTTATACCCCCCTAGTGACCAGGCCCTTTTTTCCAAATCGGCACTCCACAAATTTAGCGGTTTATTGCTCGGTCATGCAACTTACCACCCAAATGAATTTTACCTCCTTTTCTTCTCACTAATAGAGCTTTCATTTGGTGGTATTTCATTGCTGCTGACATTTTTACTTTTTTGTTATTAATCGAAATTTAACAAAATTTTTGCAAAAAAATGACATTTTTCCCTTTCAGTTGTAATTTTTTTTTTTTAAAGACATCTATATATAAATTTTTCTCAAAATTTATTGTTCTACATGTCTTTGACAAAAAAAAATTTTTTAGGGAAAAAAAATGGTTTGGGTAAAAGTTATAGCGTTTACAAACTATGGTACAAAAATGTGAATTTCCGCTTTTTGAAGCAGCTCTGACTTTCTGAGCACCTGTCATGTTTCCTGAGGTTCTACAATGCCCAGACAGTAGAGAAACCTCACAAATGACCCCATTTCGGAAAGTAGACATCCTAAGGTATTCGCTGATGGCCATAGTGTGTTCATAGAACTTTTTATTTTTTGTCACAAGTTAGCGGAAAATGATGATTTTTTATATATTTTTTTCCTTACAAAGTCTCATATTCCACTAACTTGTGACAAAAAAATAAAAACTTCCATGAACTCACTATGCCCATCATGAAATACCTTGGGGTGTCTTCTTTCCAAAATGGGGTCACTTGTTGGGTAGTTATACTGGCCTGGCATTTTAGGGGCCCAAATGCGTGTGAAGTAGTTTGAAATCAATGTGTAAAAAATGGCCTGTGAAATCCGAAAGGTGCTCTTTGGAATGTGGGCCCCTTTGCCCACCAAGGCTGCAAAAAAGTGTCACATATCTGGTATCGCCGTACTCAGGAAAAGTTGGGGAATGTGTTTTGGGGTGTCTTTTTACATATACCCATGCTGGGTGAGAGAAATATCTTGGCAAAAGACAACTTTTCCCATTTATTTTTTATACAAAGTTGGTATTTGACCAAGATATTTATTTCACCCAGCATGGGTATATGTAAAATGACACCCCAAAACACATTCCCCAACTTCCCCTGAGTACGGCGATACCACATGTGTGACACTTTTTTGCAACCTAGATGCGCAAAGGGGCCCACATTCCTTTTAGGAGGGCATTTTTAGACATTTGGATCCCAGACTTCTTCGCACGCTTTAGGGCCCCTAAAATGCCAGGGCAGTATAAATACCCCACATGTGACCCCATTTTGGAAAGAAGACACCCCAAGGTATTCAATGAGGGGCATGGCGAGTTCATAGAAAAAAAAAATTTTGCCACAAGTTAGCGGAAATTGATTTTTTCTTTTTTCTCACAAAGTCTCCCTTTCCGCTAACTTGGGACAAAAATTTCAATCTTTCATGGACTCAATATGCCCCTCAGCGAATACCTTGGGGTGTCTTCTTTCCAAAATGGGGTCATTTGTGGGGTGTTTGTACTGCCCTGGCATTTGAGGGTCTCCGCAGTCATTACATGTATGGCCAGCATTAGGAGTTTCTGCTATTCTCCTTATATTGAGCATACGGGTAATGAGATTTTTTTTTTTTCGTTCAGCCTCTGGGCTGAAAGAAAAAATGAACAGCACAGATTTCTTCATTCGCATCGATCAATGTGGATGAAAAAATCTCTGCCAAAATAAAAAAGGAGGGGAAAGGTGTCTGCCAGGACATAGGAGCTCCGCCCAACATCCATACCCACTTAGCTCGTATGCCCTGGCAAACCAGATTTCTCCATTCACATCAATCGATGTGGATTAATAAATCATTGCCGGATTTTTTTATATTTTTTTATATATACAAAGTGTTTGCCAAAGCATATGAACACCGCCGCCTCCTCAGCTCATATGCCTCGGCAAACGTATCTTTTACTGCAGAGGAGAAATCTCGTCTTGCAGCGCCGCATACACCGACTTTTGTGTAATCTGACAGCAGCGCAATGCTTCTGTCAGAATGCACATCAGTGCTGCAGCTGCTTGATCGCTTGGTCCACCTAGAAGGTAAAAAAAAAAAAAAAACAGGCCGCAACGCAATAAATTTATTAACATTAACTTTAGAGAACATTAACTTTTCTAAACTTTTGAAACAGAACAATAACTTTTTTGCTTACCGGTGATTTTTTTATTTATTTTTTAACCTTTTATAGGACAAACCTCTCCTTCCCCATGGGACAATGTGCAAAGCGCAAATCGCCCAGAGATGTGGCGAAGTACATTATGCACTTTGTCCCAGGTGAAAGGAGAGGTTTGTGGCAGCTCTGTGTGAAAGGGCCCTAAGACCCCTGTGTGCCTGTCCTGTGTACGCAATCCCTATGCTAATAGTGTACCTGAATGTGGAACTTGCGGAAACACTCCCCTATGCATAGGGCAGGCTGGTCAGGACAGTAAGGACAAAAAAAGGTGGTGTCACGCCTTATTCCACCCCTGCTACAGACACGACATCTTTTTCTTGGGGAACATGGAGTTGGGGTACCAGGATAGACAGACGGGAAGTGTCTGCCATGTAGCCGGCTCACTACATCAGGGCCTTGGGGCACGGACCCTCCTGGATACAGGATTTCCGAAATGATCTCTTCCTGGAATTTTAGGAAGGATCCTGTTCTCCCAGCCTTACTGTAGAGAACAAAACTATTATACATCGCCAATTGAATTAAATAAACAGACACCTTCTTATACCAGCATCTGGTGCATCGGGAAACTAAATAGGGAGCCAACATCTGGTCATTGAAGTCCACCCCTCCCATGTGAAGGTTATAGTCGTGGACAGAGAGGGGTTTCACAATGACTCCAGTTGCCCTTTCAATTTGTACAGTCGTGTCTGCGTGAATGGTGGACCGAAGGTAAACGTCCCTCTTGTCCCTCCACTTCACCGCAAGCAGTTCTTGGTCACACAAGGCAGCCCTCTCCCCCCGTGCAAGTCGGGTACTAACGAGCCGTTGGGGGAAGCCCCGGTGACTAGGTCGCGCGGTGCCACAGCATTGAATTCCGACTAGATGTAAGTGCCGAAAGAGGGCCACGCTTGAGTAAAAATTGTCCACGTATAAGTGGTACCCCTTGTGGAGTAAGGGTGACACCCAATCCCAGACAATCTTGCCACTGCTCCCCAGGTAGTCAGGACTTCCGACAGGCTCCAGTTTTGAGTCTTTTCCCTCATAGACCCTAAAACAATATGTATAGCCTGTGACCCTTTCACAGAGCTTATACAGTTTGACCCCATACCGGGTGCGCTTGCTGGGGATGTACTGTTTTATGCCAAGGCGCCCGGTAAAATGTACTAGGGACTCGTCTATGCAGATGTTTTGATTAGGGGTATACGCATCTGCAAATCTGGATGACAAATGGTCTATGAGTGGCCGAATTTCCTGGAGCCGGTCATAAGCAGGGTGGCCTCTTGGATGACAGGTGCTATTGTCAGCGAAATGCATAAAGCACATGATGACCTCAAAACGTGCCCTAGACATTGCAGCAGAGAACATGGGCATGTAATGTATTGGGTCTTTAGACCAATATGACCGCAATACATTTTTTTTAGTTAGACCCATGCTGAGGATAAGGCCCAAAAAAAATTTAAACTCTGAAACTGTGACTGGTTTCCATCGGAAAGGCTGGGCATAGCTTTCCGGATTGGCGGTAATAAACTGTGTGGCGTAGCGGTTGGTTTCTGCCACAACTAGGTCATAGAGATCCGCGGTGAAGAACAGCTCAAAAAACTGAAGGGCCGATCCTAAATGAGCCGTCTCCACGCGAACTCCAGACTGGGCGGTGAAAGGGGGCAATACGTGTGTGGCGGAATCAGAGGATTGCCAATTAGGATTTGCCAGCACCTCTGGGAGACTAGGGGTTCTACGGGCCTGTGAACACGGTGGCTGCGATGGGGGAGTTATTGCACGTGCCACCATACCAGCTGGAACTGCCCTTCTGGTGCTCGCCACTTCACCAGGGAATACGGCAGTGCTGGTAGAAGGTCCAGGGTGTGCTGCGCTGCTGGTGTATGCCGCACCATAAACAAGATCAGCGCTAGCACCACTCTGCTGCAAATGAGGATCATCATGCGGAGTATGCAGAACTCTGACATGGGATCGGGTATGCCTGACCGTAGCAGGGACCTCTACCTCGTCATCTTCGCTAGTGGTTAGAGTGCCACTGCTGTCTACAGGTTCATATTCTGAACCACTGGATTCAGCGGATGAGGCGTCCCCATCGCTTTCATCCATCACGGCCAGAATCCTGTAGGCCTCTTCAGCGGAATACCCCTTGTTTGACATTTTGGGTTCACCAAATTTAGGGGGTATTCCTCTGAGACTACCTGGGAAAAAGAGCAAACCTACCTAGTAAAAAGGAGTGCTTGCGAAGTAAAGCTGCGATCGCTAATAAAGATCCAAAAAGCTCAAAAGTGATCTTTATAGCAGCGCAGCGATTTTGACAGTGTTTTTGCAGTGATCAGAAAAAAAAAATTCTGTCACTGCGGTGGGGCAGACTGAACGCAAGTGTGCGCACAAGATCAGGCCTGATCAGGCGAACACTGCGTTTTGTAGAGCCTAAGGTGACCCTAATGTACTTATATAGATCTGATTGCGATCAGTCTTGATCACTTACAGATACTATATAGTACTAGTGCTGATTAGCGACAGCGATGACGCTAATCAGTGACTAATCAGTGACTGCGGTGACACACTGTTTTCTGACTTGGCACACTGCTGTCTACAGAACACCACAGATTAAAGACACTATAGAGGCCCCAGAGCATTGGAATCTGCAATACAATGTTTCCTGATGTAGTTACAGCATTGTATACAGAACGCCACTGATTCTAGACACTATCTTAGGCCCAGATTGCTGGAATCTGCCATACACACACTGTTTTCTGACTTAGCACACTGGGCCATCTATAGTGTCTAGAATCTGTGGCGTTTTGTAATTCACAGTGTAATACATCGGAAAACAATGTCTGTATGGCAGATTCCAGTAATCTGGGCCTAAGATAGTGTCTAGAATCTGTGGCTGTAACTACATGAGGAAACATTGTATTGCAGATTCCAATGCTCTGGGCCCTCTATAGCATCTATAATCTGTGGTGTTCTGTAGCCAGCAGTGTGCTAAGTCAGAAAACAGTGTGTGTATGGCAGATTCCAATAAACTGGGACTGATCTGTGGTGTTGTGTTACCAATACTGTACTGCAACAAAAAACTGTGCCTATATCACATATTCCAAAGCTCTGGGCCTTCTATAGTTGTCTATAATCTGTGGCGTTCTGTAGTTCACAGTGTAATACATCGGAAAACCATGTCTGAATGGCAGATTCCAGCAATCTGGGCCTAAGATAGTGTCTAGAATCTGTGGCGTTCTGTATACAATGCTGTAACCACATCAGGAAACATTGTATTGCAGAGTCCAATGCTCTGGGCCCTCTTTAGCATCTATAATCTGTGGAGTTCTGTAGCCAGCAGTGTGCTAACTCAGAAAAATGTTTCCTGATGTAGTTGATGATCCTCATTTGCAGCAGAGTCGTGCTAGCGCTGTTCTTGTTTATGGTGCGGCATACACCAGCAGCGCAGCACACCCTGGACCTTCTACCAGCACTGCCGTATTCCCTGGTGAAGTGGCGAGCACCAGAAGGGCAGTTCCAGCTGGTATGGTGGCACGTGCAATAACTCCCCCATCGCAGCCACCGTGTTCACAGGCCCGTAGAACCCCTAGTCTCCCAGAGGTGCTGGCAAATCCTAATTGGCAATCCTCTGATTCCGCCGCACACGTATTGCCCCCTTTCACCGCCCAGTCTGGAGTTCGCGTGGAGACGGCTCATTTAGGATCAGCCCTTCAGTTTTTTGAGCTGTTCTTCACCGCGGATCTCTATGACCTAGTTGTGGCAGAAACCAACCGCTACGCCACACAGTTTATTACCGCCAATCCGGAAAGCTACTATGCCCAGCCTTTCCGATGGAAACCAGTCACAGTTTCAGAGTTTAAATTTTTTTTGGGCCTTATCCTCAGCATGGGTCTAACTAAAAAAAATGTATTGCGGTCATATTGGTCTAAAGACCCAATACATTACATGCCCATGTTCTCTGCTGCAATGTCTAGGGCACGTTTTGAGGTCATCATGTGCTTTATGCATTTCGCTGACAATAGCACCTGTCATCCAAGAGGCCACCCTGCTTATGACCGGCTCCAGGAAATTCGGCCACTCATAGACCATTTGTCATCCAGATTTGCAGATGCGTATACCCCTAATCAAAACATCTGCATAGACGAGTCCCTAGTACATTTTACCGGGCGCCTTGGCATAAAACAGTACATCCCCAGCAAGCGCACCCGGTATGGGGTCAAACTGTATAAGCTCTGTGAAAGGGCCACAGGCTATACATATCGTTTTAGGGTCTATGAGGGAAAAGACTCAAAACTGGAGCCTGTCGGAAGTCCTGACTACCTGGGGAGCAGTGGCAAGATTGTCTGGGATTGGGTGTCACCCTTACTCCACAAGGGGTACCACTTATACGTGGACAATTTTTACTCAAGCGTGGCCCTCTTTCGGCACTTACATCTAGTCGGAATTCAATGCTGTGGCACCGCGCGACCTAGTCACCGGGGCTTCCCCCAACGGCTCATTAGTACCCGACTTGCACGGGGGGAGAGGGCTGCCTTGTGTGACCAAGAACTGCTCGCGGTGAAGTGGAGGGACAAGAGGGACGTTTACCTTCTGTCCACCATTCACGCAGACACGACTGTACAAATTGAAAGGGCAACTGGAGTCATTGTGAAACCCCTCTCTGTCCACGACTATAACCTTCACATGGGAGGGGTGGACTTCAATGACCAGATGTTGGCTCCCTATTTAGTTTCCCGATGCACCAGATGCTGGTATAAGAAGGTGTCTGTTTATTTAATTCAATTGGCGATGTATAATAGTTTTGTTCTCTACAGTAAGGCTGGGAGAACAGGATCCTTCCTAAAATTCCAGGAAGAGATCATTTCGGAAATCCTGTATCCAGGAGGGTCCGTGCCCCAAGGCCCTGATGTAGTGAGCCGGCTACATGGCAGACACTTCCCGTCTGTCTATCCTGGTACCCCAACTCAATGTTCCCCAAGAAAAAGATGTCGTGTCTGTAGCAGGGGTGGAATAAGGCGTGACACCACCTTTTTTTGTCCTTACTGTCCTGACCAGCCTGCCCTATGCATAGGGGAGTGTTTCCGCAAGTTCCACATTCAGGTACACTATTAGCATAGGGATTGCGTACACAGGACAGGCACACAGGGGTCTTAGGGCCCTTTCACACAGAGCTGCCACAAACCTCTCCTTTCACCTGGGACAAAGTGCATAATGTACTTCGCCACATCTCTGGGCGATTTGCGCTTTGCACATTGTCCCATGGGGAAGGAGAGGTTTGTCCTATAAAAGGTTAAAAAATAAATAAAAAAATCACCGGTAAGCAAAAAAGTTATTGTTCTGTTTCAAAAGTTTATAAAAGTTAATGTTCTCTAAAGTTAATGTTAATAAATTAATTGCGTTGCGGCCTTTTTTTTTTTTTTTTTTAACCTTCTAGGTGGACCAAGCGATCAAGCAGCTGCAGCACTGATGTGCATTCTGACAGAAGCATTGCGCTGCTGTCAGATTACACAAAAGTCGGTGTATGCGGCGCTGCAAGATTTCTCGCTCATATCATTGGGGGACACAGGACCGTGGGTATAGCTTGCTGCTGCCACTAGGAGGCGACACTAGGCTGAAAGCTGTTAGCTCCTCCCCTGCAGGCTATACCCCCTCCAGCCTGGAGAGAGCATATCAGTTTTTAGCTTAGTGTCGTAGGAGGCAGACCTCCCTGCTTTACAGGGTGGCGTTTTTATTTTTTCTTCTGATTTTATTATTTTTATCTTTAATTCACAGACTACTGGAAGGGGGTACAGGGTCGCCTGCGTCCCTGTATCCCCGGGAGGCTGGCCGGTGTATCTAAGTCACCGCCTTGCCTCCCCCAAGAAGGCAAAGTGGACCAGGGCAGCCTCGCTCCCCTGCTTCCCCCCAGCAAGAGGGCCACCCTCTCTTCAGCCCTTCTCTGCCCGGACCCCTGTCGCATGGTGCCAGCGGTCATAGGGTGGCCCTGCTGGTGTTGCATCATAGGGTGAAGAACACAGATGAAGACAGGTAAGTAATCTGCTTCAACCCCCTAGCTGCAGGAGAACCTCCTCCATCTTCCACCCCCCCCCCCCCCCCCCCCCGCCCGCCCGCCCGTCCGTCCGTCCGTCTGTCCGTCAGTCCGTCAGCCCGATCTCCGGCCTCACTGCTCTCGCCGCACGGCCGCTCTGCGGCATATCGGGTCTATTTATTAGAGGCGGCGGCATAGCACACATTACCTTTTAGCCGCAGCGGTTCCAGTACCGCTGTGGTCAGGGCCGGACATGGGGAACATAGGCATTCTGACCTCACTTCAGCATTAGGCTGCCGTTCCCGGGCTGGAAGGGGGCGTGGCTTGCCGTTCCATAGCTGGAAGGGGGCGTGGCTTGTCGTTCCCGGGCTGGGAGGGGCGTGGCTTGTCGGTCTGGAAGGGGCGTGGCTTATTCTCCCGCCCTGATTCAGCTTTCTGATTCTTCCTCGGCGCTGTGTGGGTAGGACACAGGACCTGGGACCTCCATACTGGTAGGCAATCGATACCCCCATCCAGCAGGAGATTTGACCATGTCTGACCCCGCCACTGACCCCCACCAGGCACCCTCTAGGACCACTTACTATGCCTGCTCCTTATGTTCGGAGAAATTCCCTCGTGGTCAGTCACTATCACTGTGCTCTGCATGTCAGAAACCTGCACAGAGCCATCCCCCTAGAGCACAACAGCCCGCAGAAGCCCTGGAGCGGCCTGTCCAGGGGGAACCAGACTGGGCAAGGTCCCTGTCACGGGCAGTGGAAGACCTCTCAAAAATCTCCCATTCCACCCTTTCATTGCTGGGTCGTTTGGTAGAGAAATCACCACCGGCGCAACCCGCACAGTCGCATAGCGCACAAACCAGAGGCAGACTTCCTAGTAAGCGCCCCAGAGCAGGCACCCATTCCTCCTCTGACGCCTCAGCATCCCCCCCTGCTCCTGGATCCCATTCACAGGCGTCCTCCCTTTTAGGCGACGCACTGTCAGAAGGAGAGCTTGGGGATTCGGATGCAGATATGGATCCGGAGCACTCTTCTCAGATTGCATCCATGGTGGATAGCCTGATATCGGCAATAAGGGACACCTTCCAGGTTCAGGAGGACCTTCCCTCCACTAGCCAACAAGGGGTGTCATTTCTGCGTACAAAGCAGAACCCCAAATCGTTCCCATTACACAACGATTTTTCTATCGTTGTCACGAAGGCTTGGGACCAGCCAGGTTTGCGTTTCATTATTCCGAAACGCCTAGACCTACTCTACCCTTTTCCACGCGAGTCCGTGGACAAATGGTCCTCCCCACCGAAGGTGGACCCACCGGTTGCTCGCTTGGCAAAATTCACTACCATCCCGGTGGCGGATGGCTCGTCCCTCCAGGATCCAGTGGACCGCCGCATAGAGTCACTCTCTAAGTCGATCTTTACGGCGAGCGGTTCGGCATTGCGGCCGATTTTCGCCTCTGCCTGGGTAGCCAAAGCAGTTTCGGAGTGGTCCCTCCGTTTGAACCAGGACATAGCGTCCGACCTCCCTCCCGCTGAACTTCAATCGTCAGCGCTCCAAATTTCTCAGGCAGGGAAATATCTCTGTGAAGCGGCTCTGGATGCTGGGACTATGATCGCCCGTTCCTCAGCTCTCGCCACTTCCATCCATCGGGAGTTGTGGCTCAAGGCCTGGAAAGCCGATTCCTCATCTAAGCGCTCCCTGTTGAGGCTTCCGTTCTCGGGGTCTCGGCTATTTGGGTCCAAATTAGATGAGATTATTTCGGAGGCTACGGGTGGAAAAAGCACCCATCTGCCCCAACCCAGGGCAAAGCGGCCTTTTCAGTCCAGAACTTCATCTTCTCGCTTTCAGTCCTTTCGCCGCTTTTCGGGCACCCGTTCAGCACCCACCTCAGCGGCGGGGCCGCCCAATCACGATCGGCGGAAAGGACCGTCCTTTAAGCCCCAGCAGGCCTGGCGTCCGCGGCCTCAGCAGCCTCGCACAGCCCCAGGTAAGCAGCCTTCAGCATGAAGGTTTGTCCCCACCCTCACAGGTGGGGGGGCGTCTTCTCCTGTTTCAGGAGATTTGGCACGTCCATATTCTGGACGCATGGGCGCTCGAGGTTGTCTCCTCGGGCTACAAAATAGAGTTCAGGTCTCTTCCCCCCCAACCGCTTCTTCCTCTCCCAGCCCTCCATGGATCCCATCTTTTGCACGCAGTCCAGTCACTTCTCTCACGGGGGGTGATTTCCCCTGTTCCCTTGGAGGAGCGGTTTACAGGTTTTTATTTCAACCTATTTGTGGTCCCCAAAAAGGAGGGCGATGTGAGGCCAGTGCTGGACCTAAAACTGTTGAACCGTTATCTGCGGGTTCAAAGGTTCAGGATGGAGTCCCTCCGTTCCGTGGTTGCTTCACTGGCGAAAGGGGAGCACATGGTGTCCTTAGACATCCAGGATGCATATCTCCACATCCCCATCGCCACAGCCCACCAACGGTTCCTTCGATTTGCCATCCAGGCAGCTCATTACCAGTTCGTCGCTCTGCCGTTCGGTCTGGTGACGGCTCCGCGAGTATTTACAAAAGTTCTTGCCCCTTTTCTGGGGATTCTGCGGTCCAGAGGCATTACTCTTCTCCCGTATCTGGACGACATCTTAATCAAGGCACCTACAGCGGCTCAATGCGAAGAGAGTCTTCAGATTAC
Source organism: Bufo bufo (assembly GCF_905171765.1). Taxonomy (NCBI): domain Eukaryota; kingdom Metazoa; phylum Chordata; class Amphibia; order Anura; family Bufonidae; genus Bufo; species Bufo bufo. The sequence goes on from NW_024401160.1 coordinate 32,652, forward strand.
GATGAGCACCCTCACTCACTTCGGGTGGATTATCAACCTGAGGAAGTCATGCCTGTCTCCCACCACTCAGATCAGATTCTTGGGCATGACACTGGACTCCGAGGCTGCCGTGGTGCGTCTACCACTGGACAAGAGATCGGACATTCAGAGGACGGTGCGTCTGCTCATTCAGCGCCTCAGGGTGTCGATTCGCAGCTGCATGCGAGTACTGGGCCTGATGGTGGCCTCCTTCGAGGCGATTCCATTCGCCCAGTTCCACACCAGGGATTTTCAGAGGCTCATTTTGTCCTCCTGGGACAAGTCCCGGGATTCTCTGGACCTCAGGATCTCTCTGTCCCACCCAGTGCGCGCGGCTCTTGGCTGGTGGATGGTACCGGACCACCTGTCCTCGGGGAAGTCCTTCCTTCCAGTGTCATGGACGGTGGTCACGACCGACGCCAGCCTCAGCGGCTGGGGAGGGGTCTTCGGTACCCGGACAGCCCAAGGCGTTTGGTCTCCGTCGGAGTCCAAACTACCTATCAATATACTGGAGCTCCGGGCCATCTACCTCTCCCTCTGCCATTGGACCCCCTACTTGCAGGGCCGTCTGGTCAGGATACAGTCGGACAACGCTACAGCGGTTGCCTATATCAACCACCAAGGGGTGACTCGCAGCGGGACGGTGATGAACGAGGCCGCAAGGATTCTGCAGTGGGCGGAAGCCCATGTTCCGGTGATCTCGGCTATATTCATCCCGGGTGTGGACAATTGGACAGCGGACTTCCTCAGCCGAACGACGGTGGACTCGGGGGAGTGGTCTCTCCATCCGGAGGTGTTCGAGGACCTTTGTCTCCGGTGGGGACGCCCAGAAGTGGATCTGATGGCGTCCAGGCTAAATCACAAACTCCCGTGCTTTCTGTCTCGCGCAAGAGATCCGATGGCGTACGACGTGGACGCCCTCGTGGCTCCGTGGGACAACTTTACGCTTCTGTACGTGTTCCCTCCGTTACCGCTCCTACCTCGGATCCTACGCAGAATCAGGATGGAGGGTATTCAGACGCTTCTGATCGCCCCAGACTGGCCTCGTCGAGCTTGGTACTCAGAGCTCATTCTTCTTCTGGGAGAAGTGCCGTGGCCCCTTCCACTCAGGCCCGACCTGCTCTCACAGGGCCCAGTCTTCCACCAGGGTTTAAATACGCTACGTTTAACGGCGTGGCTATTGAAACCTTCCTGTTGAAGCAAAGAGGTTTCTCCGATGCGGTTGTTCGCACGATGATTAGGGCTAGGAAGCCCTCCTCCGCCAAGATCTATTATCGGACGTGGAAATCTTTCCTCAAATTCTGTGAGGACAGGGATCTTCCTCCCAGGCAGTTTTCCCTCCCTACGGTGCTGGCTGTCCTTCAGGCGGGTTTAGAGCTGGGACTAGCTCTGAGTTCGCTGAAAGGTCAGGTTTCTGCTCTTTCCATTTTTTTCCAGCGTACACTGGCGGTGTTGGGTCCGGTCAAGACTTTCATACAGGGAGTGGCTCACACCGCAGTCCCTTATCGGCCACCGTTGCATTCCTGGGACCTGAATCTGGTGCTGGTAGCGCTCCAGTCCGAGCCATTTGAACCTCTGCGATCAGTCTCCCTTCGCATGCTTTCATGGAAGGTTGCGTTTCTGGTTGCAATTACCTCCATCCGGCGGGTGTCGGAACTGGCGGCTCTCTCGTCCAAAGAGCCCTTCTTGGTGTTTCATCAAGACAAGGTAGTACTCCGGACAGTGCCGTCCTTCCTGCCGAAGGTGGTGTCAGCGTTTCATGTTAATGAGGACATTGTTCTGCTCTCTTTTTGCCCTGAGCCTTCTCATCCTAGGGAGGTGGCTCTCCACTGTCTGGATGTGGTACGGGCCTTGCGGATCTACCTGGCAGTGGTGGCCCCTTTTTAGACGTACGGACTCCCTGTTCGTAATCTCGGAAGGTCCTCGTAAAGGTTTGGCAGCCTCGAAGGTGACGATTGCTCGGTGGATTAGATCGGCCATTGCAGAGGCCTACCCCTCTAAGGGCAAGGTTCCTCCTCCCGGTATCACGGCTCACTCTACCAGGGCGGTCGGGGCTTCTTGGGCTCACCTTCACCACGCTTCGGCGTCTCAATTGTGTAAGGCAGCGACTTGGTCCTCTTTACACACCTTCACGAAATTTTACTGAGTGCATTCTTTCGCCTCGGCGGATGCTGCTCTTGGCCGCAGAGTTTTGCAGGCCGCAGTGTAGTGTCTTACCGGAGGGAGTTGGTTTTGTTCTGGGCCAGTGGTTGTTTCCCGCCCCGGGGACTGCTTTAGGACGTCCCACGGTCCTGTGTCCCCCAATGATATGAGCGAGAAAACGAGATTTTTGTGAACTCACCTGTAAAATCTCTTTCTCACTTTATTCATTGGGGGACACAGCACCCACCCATTTTTTCTTTTATTATGAAGCCAGTGGGTCCGAGTTGCCGTTTGGGGCTGGTGTCCGGTTTGGTTTTTTTGTTGGGCAGTGGTCCTTACTGGTTGTGTTTTGTTTCGGTACTGTTTCTCCTACTGCTGAAGCACAAACTGATATGCTCTCTCCAGGCTGGAGGGGGTATAGCCTGCAGGGGAGGAGCTAACAGCTTTCAGCCTAGTGTCGCCTCCTAGTGGCAGCAGCAAGCTATACCCACGGTCCTGTGTCCCCCAATGAATAAAGCGAGAAAGAGATTTTACAGGTGAGTTCACAAAAATCTTGTTTTCTCCTCTGCAGTAAAAGATACGTTTGCCGAGGCATATGAGCTGAGGAGGCGGCGGTGTTCATATGCTTTGGCAAACACTTTGTATATATAAAAAAATATTAAAAAATCCGGCAATGATTTATTAATCCACATCGATTGATGTGAATGGAGAAATCTGGTTTGCCAGGGCATACGAGCTAAGTGGGTATGGATGTTGGGCGGAGCTCCTATGTCCTGGCAGACACCTTTCCCCTCTTTTTTTAATTTTGGGAGAGATTTTTTCATCCACATTGATCGATGCGAATGAAGAAATCTGTGCCGTTCATTTTTTCTTTCAGCCCAGAGGCTGAACGAAAAAAAAAATATCTCATTACCCGTATGCTCAATATAAGGAGAATAGCAGAAACTCCTAATGCTGGCCATACATGTAATGACTGCGGAGACCCTCAAATGCCAGGGCAGTACAAACACCCCACAAATGACCCCATTTTGGAAAGAAGACACCCCAAGGTATTCGCTGAGGGGCATATTGAGTCCATGAAAGATTGAAATTTTTGTCCCAAGTTAGCGGAAAGGGAGACTTTGTGAGAAAAAATAAAAAATCAATTTCCGCTAACTTGTGCCAAATTTTTTTTTTTTCTATGAACTCGCCATGCCCCTCATTGAATACCTTGGGGTGTCTTCTTTCCAAAATGGGGTCACATGTGGGGTATTTATACTGCCCTGGCATTTTAGGGGCCCTAAAGCGTGCAAAGAAGTCTGGGATCCAAATGTCTAAAAATGCCCTCCTAAAAGGAATGTGGGCCCCTTTGCGCATCTAGGTTGCAAAAAAGTGTCACACATGTGGTATCGCCGTACTCAGGGGAAGTTGGGGAATGTGTTTTGGGGTGTCATTTTACATATACCCATGCTGGGTGAAATAAATATCTTGGTCAAATGCCAACTTTGTATAAAAAAAATGGGAAAAGTTGTCTTTTGCCAAGATATTTCTCTCACCCAGCATGGGTATATGTAAAAAGACACCCCAAAACACATTCCCCAACTTTTCCTGAGTACGGTGATACCAGATATGTGACACTTTTTTGCAGCCTAGGTGGGCAAAGGGGCCCACATTCCAAAGAGCACCTTTCGGATTTCACAGGCCATTTTTTACACATTGATTTCAAACTACTTCGCACGCATTTGGGCCCCTAAAATGCCAGGCCAGTATAACTACCCCACAAGTGACCCCATTTTGGAAAGAAGACACCCCAAGGTATTTCATGATGGGCATAGTGAGTTCATGGAAGTTTTTATTTTTTGTCACAAGTTAGTGGAATATGAGACTTTGTAAGGAAAAAAATAATAAAAAATCATCATTTTCCGCTAACTTGTGACAAAAAATAAAAAGTTCTATGAACACACTATGGCCATCAGCGAATACCTTAGGGTGTCTACTTTCCGAAATGGGGTCATTTGTGAGGTTTTTCTACTGTCTGGGCATTGTAGAACCTCAGGAAACATGACAGGTGCTCAAAGTCAGAGCTGCTTCAAAAAGCGGAAATTCACATTTTTGTACCATAGTTTGTAAACGCTATAACTTTTACCCAAACCATTTTTTTTCCCTAAAAATTTTTTTTTTGTCAAAGGCATGTAGAACAATAAATTTTGAGAAAAATTTATGTATAGATGTCTTTTTTAAAAAAAAAAATTACAACCGAAAGGGAAAAATGTCATTTTTTTGCAAACATTTTGTTAAATTTCGATTAATAACAAAAAAGTAAAAATGTCAGCAGCAATGAAATACCACCAAATGAAAGCTCTATTAGTGAGAAGAAAAGGAGGTAAAATTCATTTGGGTGGTAAGTTGCATGACCGAGCAATAAACCGCTAAAGTTGTGGAGTGCCGATTTGGAAAAAAGGGCCTGGTCACTAGGGGGGTATAAACCTGTGGTCCTTAAGTGGTTAAACATGTACTTGAGATCGTAGATAAATTTCAAGAAGGAATATTAATAGTGGGAGGAGACTTTAATATCTCCTTAGACCCCTCTTTAGACACATCAAGATTAAAGACTTCTCTTCCTTATAAAAGACTAAAAGCGGTTAAGAATATTCTACAAGAAAGACAATTAGTAGACATCTGGAGATTTGAGAACCCAGGGGAAAAAGACTACTCACATTTCTCCTCAATCCTTAATCAATATTCTAGGATAGACCACTTATTAGACAAAATAATTTGGATAAAGTCAGAAAAACCCTGTACGACACCTTTTCTGACTCAGATCACTCCCCTTTACTAGCCACAATTAACATTACACCTTCCTCTAACATAGGGCCAACATGGATGCTTAATGAATCTCTATTAAAATTAGAAGCTGATCAGAACTTTATAGCCTCCCAAATCAAGCAATTTTTCAACGAAAACAAATCTACAGAGGTTAACTGGGCTACAGTGTGGGAAGCACACAAGGCGGTTATGAGAGGTCACCTAATGCAACTAGGGGCCAGGAAAAAAAGGGAAAGAAATATTAACCCCCTAAGGACTTAGGACGTATCGGTACGGCATGGGTCCTGAATCCTTAAGGACCCATGACGTCCCGGACGTCATGGCTTTAATTTGCGATTGCGGCGCCGCGGGGGTTAATAGGAACGAGATGCCAGCTGAAATCATTCAGCCGGCATCCCGTAACAACGCAGGGGGGGGTCATTTGACACCCCCGTATCGACGATCGCAGAAAACCGCAGGTCAATTCAGACCTGCGGTTTGCTGCGCTTTTAGCCGATTCTGATCCCCGCGGTCAAACTTTAAAATGCCCCAAATAAAGTTTTATTAACCCCCCCTGCACCCCTGAATGATAATATGTGGGCTGGTGGTGCAGGGGGGGTGTTGCAGGCGGTACAGGAGGTGCGGGTGGCGGTGCGGTGCGGCAGGCGGGATCGCGATCCCCCGCCCGCCTCCCCTTGAATAATCGTTGGTGTACAGTGGGTATACCAGGGTGCCAGCGCATTGCTGACACCCTGGTATAAACGGCTGACATCGGTGATGCGATGTCAGCCGTTTAACCCTTTCCATACAGCGGTCCATACGGACCGCTGTATGGAAAAGGTTAACAGCTCAGGGAGCTCCCTCCCTCTCTCATCAGGGGGCTGCTGTGCCTTTGCAGCCCCCCGATGGGAGAGGGAGAGAGCCCCCAGACGGCCCCCCCGACAGCCCCGTCCTTACCCTTCCCAGTCTGCGAAGTTCTGACCAGTACTGAGCAGACGGGGAAGGTTCCCATGGCAACAGGACGCAGTTTCAGGCATCCTGCTGTCCATGGTGCTGAACAGATCTGTGCTAAAGGCAGAGATCTGTTCAGACAAAGTGCAAGTAAAATACAGTACAGTACAATATACATTGTACTGTACTGTATTATACAGACATCAGACCCACTGGATCTTCAAGAACCAAGTGGGTCTGGGTCAGAAAAATTAAAAAAAAAAGTGAAAAAAGTTAAGATACAAAAAAAACACATTCATCACTGAATAAAAAAATAAATAAAAAAAATATACTACACATATTAGGTATCGCCGCGTCTGTAACGACCTGATCTATAAAACGGTCATGTTACTTTCCCCTCACGGTGAACTCCATAAAAATAAAAAAATAAAAACTGAGAAAATTGAAATTTTGCCCACCTTACTTCCCAAAAAAGGTAATAAAAGTGATCAAAAAAGTCGCATGTACGCCAAAATAGTACCAATCAAACCGTCATCTCATCCCGCAAAAATCATACCCTATCCAAGATAATCGCCCAAAAACTGAAAAAACTATGGCTCTTAGACTATGGAGACACTAAAACATTTTTTTTGTTTTAAAAATGAAATCATTGTGTAAAACTTACATAAATAAAACAAAGTATACATATTAGGTATCGCCGCGTCCGTATTGACCGGCTCTATAAAAATATCACATGACCTAACCCCTCAGATGACCACCGTAAAAAAATAAAAATGGTGTAAAAAAAAGCAATTTTTTGTCATCTTACGTCACAAAAAGTGTAATAGCAAGCGATCAAAGTCATATGCACCCCAAAATAGTTCCAATCAAACAGTCATCTCATCCCGCAAAAAATGAGACCCTACTTAAGATAATCGCTCAAAAACTGAAAAAACTATGGCTCTTAGACTATGGAGACAAACATTTTTTTTGTTTTAAAAATGAAATCATTGTGTAAAACTTACATAAATAAAAAAAATGTATACATATTAGGTATCGCCGTGTCCGTGACAACCTGCTCTATAAAATTACCACATGATCTAACCTGTCAGATGAATGTTGTAAATAACAAAAAAAGTGCCAAAAAATATATTTCTTGTTACCTTGCCGCACAAAAAAGTGTAATATAGAGCAACCAAAAATCATATGTACCCTAAACTAGTACCAACAAAACTGCCACCCTATCCCATAGTTTCTAAAATGGGGTCACTTTTTTGGAGTTTCTACTCTACTCAAATGGCACATGGTGTCAAAAAAAACAGTCCAGCAAAATCTGCCTTCCAAAAACTGTATGGCATTACTTTCCTTCTGCACCCTGCCACGTGCCCGTACAGCGGTTTACGACCACATATGGGGTGTTTCTGTAAACTGCAGAATCAGGGCCATAAATAATGTTTGGTTTGGCTGTTAACCCTTGCTTTGTAATTGGAAAAAATATATAAAAAATTGAAAATCTGCCAAAAAAGTGAAATTTTGAAATTGTATCTCTATTTTCTATTAAATCTTGTGCAACACCTAAAGGGTTAACAAAGTTTGTAAAATCAGTTTTGAATACCTTGAGGGGTGTAGTTTCTTAGATGGGGTCACTTTTATGGAGTTTCTACTCTAGGGGTGCATCAGGGGGGCTTCAAATGGGACATGGTGTCAAAAAAACCAGTCCAGCAAAATCTGGCTTCCAAAAACCATACGGCGCACCTTTCACTCTACTCCCTGCTGTGTGGCCGTACAGCAGTTTACGGCCACATATGGAGTGTTTCTGTAAACGGCAGAGTCAGGGCAATAAAGATACAGTCTTGTTTGGCTGTTAACCCTTGCTTTGTTAGTGGAAAAAATGGGTTAAAATGGAAAATTAGGCAAAAAAATGAAATTCTCAAATTTCATCCCCATTTGCCAATAACTCTTGTGCAACACCTAAAGGGTTAACGAAGTTTGAAAAATCAGTTTTGAATACCTTGAGGGGTGTAGTTTATAGAATGGGGTCATTTTTGGGCGGTTTCTATTATGTAAGCCTCGCAAAGTGACTTCAGACCTGTAGTGGTCCCTAAAAATTGGGTTTTTGTAAATTTCTGAAAAATTTCAAGATTTGCTTCTAAATTTCTAAGCCTTGTAACATCCCTAAAAAATAAAATATCATTCCCAAAATGCTACAAACATGAAGTAGACATATGGGGAATGTAAAGTCATAACAATTTTTGGGGGTATTACTATGTATTACAGAAGTAGAGAAACTGAAACTTTGAAATTTGCAAATTTTTCAAAATTTTTGGTAAATATGGTATTTTTTTATGCAAAAAAATTTACTTTTTTGACCCAATTTTAGCAGTGTCATGAAATACAATATGTGACGAAAAAACAATCTCAGAACGGCCTGGATAAGTCAAAGCGTTTTAAAGTTATCAGCACTTAAAGTGACACTGGTCAGATTTGCAAAAAATGGCCAAGTCCTTAAGGGGTTAAAGTGGAGAACATTATGGCCAAGATGAGGATTTTAGAAAGAGCATAAAACATCCTGTTCTAGAGAGAAAGAAAAATAACTAATTATGTTAAGAAGTGACTTGAGAGACACGATCAATCATGTCTCAGAAAGATATCTCTACTATAGTAAATACAAGCATTTTTTGAATGGGAATAAATGTGGTAAATATCTAGCTAGAGTAGTCCAGAAACAGAAGAAAAACAATTGTCCATAAGATTAAGAATGACAAAGGTAATTTGGAATATACCCCCAAAAACAATCGCTGAAACATTCTATGACTATTACTAAAAAACTCTACAATATCGACACAGAACCCAATTCCACAATCCCATCATCCCAAGAAGTTAAGGAATACCTAGACAAAATAGACCTTCCCAAATTAGATAATTCTCAAAAGGCATTACTCTCAGAACCTTTGAACCAAGAGGAGATAGAAGAAATTATTAGCTCCATACCCAACGGTAAAAGCCCAGGGCCAGATGGCTTCAGCATTGCTTACTACAAACACTTTAAATCGATTCTATCACCCCATTTAACTAAATATTTCAATTGTATCGGACAGGATCTGGACTTTAGGCCAGAAACGCTCACTGCAAACATAACAGTAATTCCAAAGGAAGAGAAGGATCCTTCCCTTTGTCAAAATTACAGGCCTATCTCCCTCTTAAATAAAGATTTGAAAATATTTACAAAAGCCCTTGCCAATAGACTTTAAAAGGTTATTCTGGATATAATTAATTATGATCAAGTGGGTTTCACACCAGGAAGAGAAGCCAAAGACAACATTTTAAAAACACTGCTGGCTATGGAATATAGCAAGAACAAATCTATACCACTTGCGTTAATTTCAACTGACGCGGAAAAAGCGTTTGACCGCCTCAATTGGAAATTCCTCTTGGCTTCTCTGACTAGGTTTGGCCTTCCAGAGGTCTTTATTAGTAAAGTTAAAGCCTTATATACTCAACCCTCGGCTTCAGGGAGCGTCAACGGCACAAGGTCCAGATCATTTACTATACAAAATGGAACTAGATAGGGATGCCCCCTTTCACCACTTCTTTTTATTCTTTCATTAGAACCCCTATTAGCCAAAATTAGACAGAATGAAAATATTTCCGGTTTGAAAACATCTAACATGTCCCACAAAATAGCAGCCTTTGCTGATGACATTTTATTTTTTGTCACGAACCCCTTGTCCACAATACCTAACATATTAACAGAATTAGAAACCTATGGGAAACTCTCATACTTCAAGATTAATTAAAATAAATCTACAATTTTTAATGTCAACATAGATAAACACATCTGGGATAAAGTTAAAACTATTAGTCGTTTGAGTCCGTCCACTACTCACTTCAAATACTTGGGGGTCCATATTGCCTCGTCCCAGAAGGAAACGTTCGATCTGAATTTCACACCCCTCTTAGCCAGCATAAAAAAAGACTTAGCAGGATGGAATGATTTTTTCATCTCCTGGATGGGTAGGGTTAATATAATCAAGATGATATCTCTCACTAAAGTTTTATATCTCCTACAAGGTATCCCTATAAACATCCCTAAAAGTTTTTTCCTAACATTAAAGAGAATAATACTTTCCTTTATCTGGAAGAAAGGTCAACACAGGACTGCTTATAACTAGGGATGAGCGAACCCGAACTGTATAGTTCGGGTTCGTACCGAATTTTGGGGTGTCCGTGACACGGACCCGAACATTTTCGTAAAAGTCCGGGTTCGGTGTTCGGCGCTTTCTTGGCGCTTTTTGAAAGGCTGCAAAGCAGCCAATAAACAAGCGTCATACTACTTGCCCCAAGAGGCCATCACAGCCTTGCCTACTATTGGCATGGCTGTGATTGGCCAGTGCAGCATGTGACCCAGCCTCTATATAAGCTTGGGTCACGTAGCGCTGCACGTCACTCTGCTGATTCAAGCATAGGGAGAGGTTGCTGCTGCGACGTTAGGGCGAGATTAGGCAGATTAACTCCTCCAAAAGACTTCATTCTGTGATCGATCTGCAGCTGTGGATCATTGAAGTGCTAATATCGACTTGCTCACTTTTTTGAGGCTGCCCAGAGCGTTTTTAGATCACTTTTTTCTGGGGTGATTGGCGGCCATTTTGTGGCTTGTGGTGCGCCAGCACAAGCTATCACCAAGTGTATTTAACCATCAATAGTGTGGTTATTTTGTGCTATATCCTACATCAGCTGCAGGCTGAGCCTGTGTCACCGAAGTGCATTTAACCATCAACAGTCTGGTTATTTTTTGGCCATATACTACATCTGGTGCAGGCTGAGCCTGTGTCACCCAAGTGCATTTAACCATCAATAGTGTGGTTATTTTTTGGCCATATACTACATCAGGGGCAAGTTGAGCCTGTCACCCAGCGCCTAAAAAATAGACCTGACATTTCTATTCAACCAAATTTGTACTGTTTTAGCTGGTCAAGTTATTTGTAGTGACCGTAAAAGCACAGTTTTTGTTCTGGGTTGAAAAACTATTCCCAAATTTGCCATTCTCAAAATAACTAGTTTCTGCTATATGAGGCCTACTTGAAATCTATCCCAAAAAGGATATCTTACATTGAAGGTGCTGATAGTGTCATTCAGAAAAACCTAAGACACACGCTACCGTGCAGATAGAAGTCTAATTCTGTGATTAAACCTATACCTGTCACACAGCGCAAAAAAAAAAACAGGCCTCACATTTCTATTCAACCAAATCTGTACTGTTTTAGCTGGTCAAGTTATTTGTAGTGACCGTAAAAGCACACTTTGTTCTGGGTTGAAAAACTATTCCCAAATTTGCCATTCTCAAAATTGTGGTGAACGGGAACAATGAGGAAAACATCTAATAAGGGACGCGTACGCGGACGTGGACATGGTCGTGGTGGTGTTAGTGGACCCTCTGGTGCTGGGAGAGGACGTGGCCGTTCTGCCACAGCCACACGTCCTAGTGAACCAACTACCTCAGGTCCCAGTAGCCAGCAGAATTTACAGCGATATTTGGTGGGGCCCAATGCCGTTCTAAGGATGGTAAGGCCTGAGCAGGTACAGGCATTAGTCAATTGGGTGGCCGACAGTGGATCCAGCACGTTCACATTATCTCCCACCCAGTCTTCTGCAGAAAGCGCACAGATGGCGCATGAAAACCAAGCCCATCGGTCTGTCACATCACCCCCATGCATATCAGGGAAATTGTCTGAGCCTCAAGTTATGCAGCAGTCTCTAATGCTGTTTGAAGACTCTGCTGCCAGGGTTTCCCAAGGGCATCCACCTAGCCCTTCCCCAGGGGTGGAAGAGAAAGAATGCACTAACGCACAACCACTTATTTTTCCTGATGATGAGGACATGGCAATACCACCTCAGCACGTCTCTGATGATGACGAAACACAGGTGCCAACTGCTGCGTCTTTCTGCAGTGTGCAGACTGAACAGGAGGTCAGGGATCAAGACTGGGTGGAAGACGATGCAGGGGACGATGAGGTCCTAGACCCCACATGAAATGAAGGTCGTGCCACTGACTTTCACAGTTCGGAGGAAGAGGCAGTGGTGAGACCGAGCCAACAGCGTAGCAAAAGAGGGAGCAGTGGGCAAAATCAGAACACCCGCCGCCAAGAGACTCCGCCTGCTACTGACCGCCGCCATCTGGGACCGAGCACCCCAAAGGCAGCTTCAAGGAGTTCCCTGGCATGGCACTTCTTGAAACAATGTGCTGACGACAAGACCCGAGTGGTTTGCACGCTGTGCCATCAGAGCCTGAAGCGAGGCATTAACGTTCTGAACCTTAGCACAACCTGCATGACCAGGCACCTGCATGCAAAGCATGAACTGCAGTGGAGTAAACACCTTAAAAACAAGGAAGTCACTCAGGCTCCCCCTGCTACCTCTTCTGCTGCTGCCGCCTCGGCCTCTTCTGCTGCTGCTGCCGCCGCCTCGGCCTCTTCCTCCGCCTGTGGAGGAACGTTGGCACCTGCCGCCCAGCAAACATGGGATGTACCACCAACACCACCACCTGCGTCACCAAGCATCTCAACCATGTCACACGGCAGCGTTCAGCTCTCCATCTCACAAACATTTGAGAGAAAGCGTAAATTCCCACCTAGCCACCCTCGATCCCTGGCCCTGAATGCCAGCATTTCTAAACTACTGGCCTATGAAATGCTGTCATTTAGGCTGGTGGACACACACAGCTTCAAACAGCTCATGTCGCTTGCTGTCCCACAGTATATTGTTCCCAGCCGCCACTACTTCTCCAAGAGAGCCGTGCCTTCCCTGCACAAACAAGTGTCCGATAAAATCAAGTGTGCACTGCGCAAAACGCCATCTGTGGCAAGGTCCACCTAACCACAGATACGTGGACCAGTAAGCACGGCCAGGGACGCTATATCTCCCTAACTGCACACTGGGTAAATGTAGTGGCGGCTGGGCCCCAGGCGGAGAGCTGTTTGGCGCACGTCCTTCCGCCGCCAAGGATCGCAGGGCAACATTCTTTGCCTCCTGTCTCCTCCTCCTCCTACTCAGCTTCCTCCTCCTCTTCTTCCACCTGCTCATCCAGTCAGCCACACACCTTCACCACCAACTTCAGCACAGCCCGGGGTAAACGTCAGCAGGCCGTTCTGAAACTCATATGTTTGGGGGACAGGCCCCACACCACACAGGAGTTGTGGGGGGGTATAGAACAACAGACCGACGAGTGGTTGCTGCCGGTGAGCCTCAAGCCCGGCCTGGTGGTGTGCGATAATGGGCGAAATCTCGTTGCAGCTCTGGGACTAGCCGGTTTGACGCACATCCCTTGCCTGGCACATGTGCTGAATTTGGTGGTGCAGAAGTTCATTCGCAACTACCCCGACATGTCAGAGCTGCTGCATAAAGTGCTTCCGGCGCTTCCGGCGTTCACACCCTGCCGCTGCTCGCCTGTCTGCGCTACAGCGTAACTTCGGCCTTCCCACTCACCGCCTCATATGCGACGTACCCACCAGGTGGAACTCCACCTTGCATATGCTGGACAGACTGTGCGAGCAGCAGCAGGCCATAGTGGAGTTTCAGCTGCAGCACGCACGAGTCAGTCGCACTGCGGATCAGCCCCACTTCACCACCAATGACTGGGCCTCCATGCGAGACCTGTGTGCCCTGTTGCGCTGTTTCGAGTACTCCACCAACATGGCCAGTGGCGATGACGCCGTTATCAGCGTTACAATACCACATCTATGTCTCCTTGAGAAAACACTTAGGGCGATGATGGAAGAGGAGGTGGCCCAGGAGGAAGAGGGGTCATTTTTAGCACTTTCAGGCCAGTCTCTTCGGAGTGACTCAGAGGGAGGTTTTTTGCAACACCAGAGGCCAGGTACAAATGTGGCCAGACAGGGCCCACTACTGGAGGACGAGGATGAGGAGGAGGTGGAGGAGGATGAGGATGAAGCATGTTCACAGCGGGGTGGCACCCAAAGCAGCTCGGGCCCATCACTGGTGCGTGGCTGGGGGGAAACACAGGACGATGACGATACGCCTCCCACAGAGGACAGCTTGTCCTTACCTCTGGGCAGCCTGGCACACATGAGCGACTACATGCTGCAGTGCCTGCGCAACGACAGCAGAGTTGCCCACATTTTAACGTGTGCGGACTACTGGGTTGCCACCCTGCTGGATCCCCGGTACAAAGACAATGTGCCCACCTTACTTCCTACACTGGAGCGTGATAGGAAGATGCGCGAGTACAAGCGCACGTTGGTAGACGCGCTACTGAGAGCATTCCCAAATGTCACAGGGGAACCAGTGGAAGCCCAAGGCGAAGGCAGAGGAGGAGCAAGAGGTCGCCAACGCAGCTGTGTCACGGCCAGCTCCTCTGAGGGCAGGGTTAGCATGGCAGAGATGTGGAAAAGTTTTGTCAACACGCCACAGCTAACTGCACCACCACCTGATACGGAACGTGTTAGCAGGAGTCAACATTTCAATAACATGGTGGAACAGTACCTGTGCACACCCCTCCACGTACTGACTGATGGTTCGGCCCCATTCAACTTCTGGGTCTCCAAATTGTCCACGTGGCCAGAGCTAGCCTTTTATGCCTTGGAGGTGCTGGCCTGCCCGGCGGCCAGCGTTTTGTCTGAACGTGTATTCAGCACGGCAGGGGGCGTCATTACAGACAAACGCAGCCGCCTGTCTACAGCCAATGTGGACAAGCTGACGTTCATAAAAATGAACCAGGCATGGATCCCACAGGACCTGTCCATCCCTTGTGCAGATTAGATATTAACTGCCTCCCCAAGATCAGTTTGGTAATACCTTTGAAATGTGAAAGCTGATTAACTTTAGTGTTTAATATTGAGACGTGTTTGTATAGTTTTGAGTATTCCTTTTCCGTTAATTTAGGAATTAAAGTGGAGTTCCTACATGAGTCCCAGTAAGGTAGCGTTCAAGGAGTGCCACTTCCTGACTGTTTCCCTAGTTATTACATTTTTAATTCCTTTTAGTCTTTTTGGGAAGGTAGAGGTCTTCCATAGCAGAGACGTTAAGTCTATTCCTGCGAAATCACGTTCTATCGAGACCCATTTCTTTCTTACCGGATGTGTGAACCGTTCGAGTGACCTGGAAAGCCACGCAGCTTTATAGAATTTCTCTAAATCTGGGAGATTAACCCCTCCGTCTTTCCTGGCTCTAGATAGAAGCTCATAGGATAGCCTAGAAGCTTTGCCCTTCCAAATGAACTTAGCAATCAATCTCCTGAGTTTCTTAAAGAAATCTTTGGGTATATTGATGGGCAGCGTTTGTAATAGGTATAGAATCTTGGGGACTATAGACATTTTTATCACATTTATTCTACCAAACCAAGATAACCAAAGATCCTCCCATTCCTTAAGTTGTATTTCCGTCTGTTTTAGTATTTTGGGGAAATTCAATTTGTAAAGTTCTTTTATATTATGGCAAAGATTAGTTCCCAGGTACTTGAAAGCACCAATCGCTGGTTTCAAGGCACTCAGAGAGACAATTTTCTCCCAGTCACGGGGTCTGACGTTGATATTATAGATTTCTGATTTAGTTAAGTTGATTTTGAAGTCTGATACTTCATGAAAAAGTGAAAACTCTTCTAACAAGTTCGGTAAAGAGGATTCCGGATTGGTTATTACAAATAGAGTATCGTCGGCAAATGCCGCTATTTTATGTTCTCCGGATCCTGTGTTTAGGCCTGATTTTGGTCAAGAACGGTTCTAGGGAGAGTATGAATAAAAGTGGAGATAAAGGGCATCCCTGCCTTGTTCCATTACTGATAGGAAAAGGGTTTGACAAAACTCCGTTTACCTTAATTTTTGCTTTGGGAATTGTATAGAGGGCCATAACTTTATTTATGAAACTTTCTGGGAATCCAAATTTTATAAGAGTATTGCGAAGGTAATTCCAATTCAGCCTGTCAAACGCCTTCTCGCCGTCAGAGGCGATCAGGATTGTTGGGATGCGTCTGACTTTGGCGAATTGCATTAAATGGACCACTTTCGTTGTGTTGTCTTTGGCCTCGCGGCCAGGTACAAATCCCACCTGATCATCACCGACAAGTGCTCCAACTAAAGTACTAATCCTACCCGCCAGTAATGTAGCATATAGCTTTAGATCGACATTTAGTAGCGAGATCGGACGGTAATGAGAACATTCAGTCGGGTCTTTCCCTTCTTTACGGATTAGTGTAATATGGGTGATAAGGGATTCCTCCCTCCATGACTCTTCCTTTCCTATTAAATTGAAGTATTCCACTAGACGGGGAGCCAATATGTCTTTGACCTTTTTATAGTAACAGGCCGTGAGACCGTCTGGGCCTGGACTTTTTCCCAACATATCTATGTCTTTTTTTGTTTCTGTGGCATTTAAGTTGTACAGCTTCTCGTAGTACTCTCTAAAGGTCGAGGCTATCTCGTTGGAGTCTTGTAGAGTTTGGTTAAGGCTATTTTTGATTTTGTTGATATTATTCCTAGCTCTCTCTTTTTTTAATCAGCCTAGCAAGCTCTTTACCACACTTGTTAGCGTACAGGTAATGTCTGTATTTAGCCATATGTACGTATCTCTGAAAAGAGTGATCCAGAATATTCTTCACATTTGTTCTAAGTTCTGCTAGTTTAGCTTCAGTTCTTTTGTCTGGAGAGGTTTTATGGACTTTCTCAAGGGACCTAATCTGTTCAAGTAGTGTAGCCAATTGTTTTTTCCCTTTCTCTCTTTTCTTTAGCGCCCAGTTTCATCAAAAGGCCTCTCACTACCGCCTTATGTGTTTCCCATACTACAGAATTATTTACATCTTCCGTCTTATTTTCTTTGAAGAAGTGTTCTAGCTCTGAGGAAACGTATTTTTTTATTTTTATCGCTATTTAACAAGCTTTCATTTAGGATCCAATTGTTTACTCTAAAACTAGGATGTTCAGTTTTAAATAACATAAAAATTGGTGCATGATCGGATAGCAACCTAATGTCGTATTCTGACTTATGAACTAGACCGATTTGTTTTTTATAATTGGATTTGCCTGATGAGTCCATGCTTGGGTCAGGTGCGATATTAAAAATCTCCACCAATCAGTATGTGGCCCTCACTAAAAGTGACAAGAATCTTTAAAACCGACCTCAAAAAGATCACCTGCTTTTGGTTTGGAGCGTATACATTTGCAAAAGTATAGAGTGTTTCGCCAACATAACCCTTTACAAATCTGGATCTACCACCATATCTGTTTTTTTGAAATCTATGTTTTTGCCAAAGACGATCGATACACCTTTTTGCTTCTTCAGTGGTGTGCATGCATTAAACCAAATCTTATAGTAGCTATTTTTCATTATCGGGGTGGAAGTTTTGCGGAAGTGAGTTTCCTGAAGAAACAATACATCAACATGTTTCTTCTTGAAAGACTGCAAAACTTGCCCTCTCTTAGATGGGATATTCAGCCCATTGGCATTGAAAGAGACACAGTATAGTTCAGGCATGTTAGTAGTACAAATTAGCTTGTTATAAAGGAGCGTTAAACTACCAAGGAGGGAGGGGTAAGGAAGGTTTATGAGAGGGCAAAACAGGAACAGAAAAAGGTAAATAAGAAGATTCCCAAGGCTGTGTCAGTGGAAGTAAATTCGCAGGTAATGGGGTAAATTAAAAGGAGTGTAAATTTGGGGAGGTTATGTAACCTGAATTACAAGTAAATATAGAAAGGTACTCCTCCAACCAGTAGAGGAATAGTACCCGGAAAGTATTGACAGCGTCAGTCCTCTTAGAACTAGAGAGACTGAGTTCCAACCACACTGGGGGTGTGGTACCGTCAAGGGTGGGGGGGGAGAGGGAGAACAATCTACTATCTTAAGTAAACACCGTGAGTTCTACCACATTACTTTCATGAGGTAGATGCAGAAATAGAAGTTACAAAACTCAAATGTTAGGGGGGGTGAAAACGCCTGTAAACCTATGATGCTTCAGTTTAAACAAGTAACATCTAAGTAGTGCAATTGCACGCCTTCTCACTACCAGTTTAAGGCAAGTGACAAGACCCGCAATATTGATAAACTTTTACAAGTAAAATCTTCCAACATATTATATCAAACAACAACCTACATTTCTATTGTCTTTATCCTGAAAAGTAAAGCTTGTGTTAATAATAGTGTATAACCATCTTTTTTTTTTTTTTTTTTGTGATAGTCTGAGTATAGCTAGAGATATAAACGAATAACAACAGAATTAGTTATACACATCACATAACTGAGTATAAAATTAGAAACAAGGATATGTCACCCATCATGTCAACTGGGTGTGTGCTGCCTGGAAGATGGAGTGGCATCTCTCGTCGGCTTCCTTGGAGCTCTGGGTCGGTGAAAGCCTTCTTCATCTCTTCTTCTCGTCTGTGGAGTTGAATACTGATCACAATTGGCCTTAGACGGGAGACCTGGTGATGGGGGAGTCGGTTCCTCTGGCAACCATTCCGGGACGGATATGTGGTTTAAGTCCAGTTTATTTAAAGCGAAGGCAAGATCCTCTGATGAGCGCACCGTCAACTGTTTCCCAGCGTGGTTAATAGAAAGGCCGAACGGGTACAACCACCTGTATTTGATGTTTTTCTCCCTCAGTGTCCTTGTCAAAGGAATAAGTTGTCTTCGCTTCTCCAGGGTCAGTCTTGATGGATCCTGAAAAATTGTGATTGTATTCCCTTCAAATTCAATTTTTTTGGCGAACCGTGCTTTTTTTAAGACCTCTTCTTTTATGGAGAAGCTTAAGATGTAGCAAGAGAAAGTCTCTTGGGACATCTGCAGAAACTGATCTCGGTCGATAAACTCTATGTGCCCTCTCCAGACCAATGTCAAAGTCCTCCTCTTTGCCTAAAAGTTCCAGGGAAATAGAAATAAGGGCTTTTTTACGTAAATTATTACGTCTAGAGCGGTTCTCTAGATCATCCATATGCATTTGCAGATTATGTATTTCTATTTGCTGCGAGGCAACTTTTTCTTCAAGGAAGGCAGCATGCGAAATAATATGTGCATTGTCCTCTTCAATAGAGTCCATTCTTTCGTTTAGGCGTTTGAGATCAGTTTTTATTTCCGAAAGGTCGCTTTTAACTGGTGTGAGCCAGTCTTTAGACAGGCCTTGTATGTTTTCTAGGGTTGGTAAATTTTTGATGTGTTGCCTGAGGTCGTCTTGCTCCTGTACGACTTCATCTTCCGAATCGGACGCAAATCTCGCCTCGTTTTGGTATTTATCAGTAGTCTTAGCCGACCTCCCTTGTACAAATTCAGAGGCGTCTGGGCTGAGCTTATGTGATCTAGATATACTCTGGGTCCTTTTGGGGGTCCCGGAGGGTTTTCCGCCCTCTATTAAATTTCTGGGCTTACCCATTGCTCGTGCTGTAGTCTCCCACAATATGTAGGTACTTATTTGATAGCTTGGCGTATTGAATCAAGTTGGTTTTACGTTGTGCTAGAGCTCACATGAAGGTCACTTGCGTGTAGTCTTCTTCGGGCAGGTCCCCCCTAATCAATATCTTCAGCACATATTCTGGAAGGAAGAACTAAAGAATTCACGGATAGCTTCTTGAGCAGTATAAGAGAATAAGAAGCTAATGCAATGAATTTATATATCGGGGAGTGGCCCCTTTAAATTACACCGACTAGGTAGTAGCTACGTGTTCTGCAAATTTTTTAATTTTTTTTTGCCAAATAAAGTGCCTCTGTTTCACTGGCAGGGTACCGGGCGAGGCCTCTGCACCCAGCCGCGTTTCACAGGGCTAATATTTATGGCACTTGAAAGTATAGTGGTGTATTGACTTGCAGGCTTTGTTTCGGAAAGAGGGCTACTTTCCCTTTAAATTACACAAAAATGCCTAGTGCAGATTACAACAGTAGTTTAAAACACACCAGAAAGTCAGTGAGAGTTCTCATTAAAATCCCTACTTGTCAATAGGAAATAGTGCGGAGAAGCAATATTTTAAAGGAAACAACTGATTTGTGAAGCGATCACCTCGCCAAGCACCCTGACTGTTGTCCAGTAATAAAATAGATATCACCTCTATGCCGTAGCATAGAGGTGATATCTATTTTATTACTGGACAACAGTCAGGGTGCTTGGCGAGGTGATCGCTTCACAGATCAGTTGTTCCCTTTTAAATATTGCTTCTCCGCACTATTTCCTATTGACAAGTAGGGATTTTAATGAGAACTCTCACTGACTTTCTGGTGTGTTTTAAACTACTGTTGTAATCCAATTTATTAAAGTGCAGGCTTCCTGAATATTTAAACAGAGCAGCTGTACTTAATTCAGTCACTGTGGGACGTTATATAGCTGCTATGTCTTTAATGCAATTTAAATTTGCTGCCTATTCACAGGCGGCGGATTGATCTTCTAGCAAGGGCGGCAGCCGGGACTATATGGCAGAGGGCCGGCACAGGGACGCTAGTATAGTCCTGAATTTGCCTGCGATTTAGATGTAAGTGGTCCGGGGCACTTACCGCTCCCTCGATGACTTTAGCAGGCGTCAGCAGGGGCAATTTAAAGACTTGGATCTTCTAGATCTGCCGCGGCCGCGGCCGGATCTACTTTCGCCTGACTTGGCTGGGACGGCAGACAGAGCGCGGCACCAGCAATCCTCCGTTCCTCGGGCTCGTATCTTCACACCCTTTAGTAGACCGGGTGCAGGGGCAGCATTCAGTGGGGATAAGCGGCGGGGAATATATAAGCCGCGGGGCACGGCTCTTACTGCCCGGGTGGGCGCACTAATAGAGTCCGGTACTCACAGGGGTGCCGCGGGCCGCAACTTCTGTCCTCCTTGAATTCCGCAAATAAAGCTATCCTGGTGATCCAGGTAGTGTCCTGTGTCCAGATATATGGTTTTCAGACTTAATAAATCTGTTTTTAGACGAGTTTTTGTTGATTTTGTTCTCCTTCTTCACAGAGCTCATGCAGGCTGCGACCTGTCAGCTCTGCAGCTAGCTCCGCCCCCGAATCAGTGGCGTTCTGTATACAATGCTGAAACTACATCAGGAAACATTGTATTGAAGATTCCAATACTCTAGGCCCTCTATAGTGTCTTTAATCTGTGGTGTTCTGTAGACAGCAGTGTGCTAAGTCAGAAAACAGTCAGTGTATGGCAGATTCCAGCAATCTGGGCCTAAGATAGTGTCTAGAATCTGTGGCGTTCTGTAAACAATGCTGAAACTACATCAGGAAACATTGTATTGCAGATTCCAATGCTCTATAGTGTCTTTTATCTGTGGTGTTCTGTAGACAGCAGTGTGCTAAGTCAGAAAACAGTGTGTGTATGGCAGATTCCAGCAATAGCAATAAGATAGTGTCTAGAATCTGTGGCGTTCTGTATACAATGCTGAAACTACATCAGGAAACATTGTATTGCAGATTCCAATGCTCTGGGCCCTCTATAGTGTCTTTAATCTGTGGTGTTCTGTAGACAGCAGTGTGCTAAGTCAGAAAACAGTGTGTGTATGGCAGATTCCAGCAATAGCAATAAGATAGTGTCTAGAATCTGTGGCGTTCTGTATACAATGCTGAAACTACATCAGGAAACATTGTATTGCAGATTCCAATGCTCTGGGCCCTCTATAGTGTCTTTAATCTGTGGTGTTCTATAGACAGCAGTGTGCTAAGTCAGAAAACAGTGTGTGTATGGCAGATTCCAGCAATCTGGGCCTAAGATAGTGTCTAGAATCTGTGGCGTTCTGTAAACAATGCTGAAACTACATCAGGAAACATTGTATTGCAGATTCCAATGCTCTGGGCCCTCTATAGTGTCTTTAATCTGTGGTGTTCTGTAGACAGCAGTGTGCTAAGTCAGAAAACAGTGTGTGTATGGCAGATTCCAGCAATCTGGGCCTAAGATAGTGTCTAGAATCTGTGGCGTTCTGTATACAATGCTGAAACTACATCAGGAAACATTGTATTGCAGATTCCAATGCTCTATAGTGTCTTTAATCTGTGGTGTTCTGTAGACAGCAGTGTGCTAAGTCAGAAAACAGTGTGTGTATGGCAGATTCCAGCAATAGCAATAAGATAGTGTCTAGAATCTGTGGCGTTCTGTATACAATGCTGAAACTACATCAGGAAACATTGTATTGCAGATTCCAATGCTCTGGGCCCTCTATAGTGTCCTCAATCTGTGGTGTTCTGTAGACAGCAGTGTGCTAAGTCAGAAAACAGTGTGTGTATGGCAGATTCCAGCAATAGCAATAAGATAGTGTCTAGAATCTGTGGCGTTCTGTATACAATGCTGAAACTACATCAGGAAACATTGTATTGCAGATTCCAATGCTCTGGGCCCTCTATAGTGTCTTTAATCTGTGGTGTTCTGTAGACAGCAGTGTGCTAAGTCAGAAAACAGTGTGTGTATGGCAGATTCCAGCAATCTGGGCCTAAGATAGTGTCTAGAATCTGTGGCGTTCTGTATACAATGCTGAAACTACATCAGGAAACATTGTATTGCAGATTCCAATGCTCTGGGCCCTCTATAGTGTCTTTAATCTGTGGTGTTCTGTAGACAGCAGTGTGCTAAGTCAGAAAACAGTGTGTGTATGGCAGATTCCAGCAATCTGGGCCTAAGATAGTGTCTAGAATCTGTGGCGTTCTGTAAACAATGCTGAAACTACATCAGGAAACATTGTATTGCAGATTCCAATGCTCTGGGCCCTCTATAGTGTCTTTAATCTGTGGTGTTCTGTAGACAGCAGTGTGCTAAGTCAGAAAACAGTGTGTGTATGGCAGATTCCAGCAATAGCAATAAGATAGTGTCTAGAATCTGTGGCGTTCTGTAAACAATGCTGAAACTACATCAGGAAACATTGTATTGCAGATTCCAATGCTCTGGGCCCTCTATAGTGTCCTTAATCTGTGGTGTTCTGTAGACAGCAGTGTGCTAAGTCAGAAAACAGTGTGTGTATGGCAGATTCCAGCAATAGCAATAAGATAGTGTCTAGAATCTGTGGCGTTCTGTATACAATGCTGAAACTACATCAGGAAACATTGTATTGCAGATTCCAATGCTCTGGGCCCTCTATAGTGTCCTTAATCTGTGGTGTTCTGTAGACAGCAGTGTGCTAAGTCAGAAAACAGTGTGTGTATGGCAGATTCCAGCAATAGCAATAAGATAGTGTCTAGAATCTGTGGCGTTCTGTATACAATGCTGAAACTACATCAGGAAACATTGTATTGCAGATTCCAATGCTCTGGGCCCTCTATAGTGTCTTTAATCTGTGGTGTTCTGTAGACAGCAGTGTGCTAAGTCAGAAAACAGTGTGTGTATGGCAGATTCCATCAATAGCAATAAGATAGTGTCTAGAATCTGTGGCGCTCTGTAAACAATGCTGAAACTACATCAGGAAACATTGTATTGCAGATTCCAATGCTCTGGGCCCTCTATAGTGTCCTCAATCTGTGGTGTTCTGTAGACAGCAGTGTGCTAAGTCAGAAAACAGTGTGTGTATGGCAGATTCCAGCAATAGCAATAAGATAGTGTCTAGAATCTGTGGCGTTCTGTATACAATGCTGAAACTACATCAGGAAACATTGTATTGCAGATTCCAATGCTCTGGGCCCTCTATAGTGTCTTTAATCTGTGGTGTTCTGTAGACAGCAGTGTGCTAAGTCAGAAAACAGTGTGTGTATGGCAGATTCCAGCAATAGCAATAAGATAGTGTCTAGAATCTGTGGCGTTCTGTATACAATGCTGAAACTACATCAGGAAACATTGTATTGCAGATTCCAATGCTCTGGGCCCTCTATAGTGTCCTTAATCTGTGGTGTTCTGTAGACAGCAGTGTGCTAAGTCAGAAAACAGTGTGTGTATGGCAGATTCCAGCAATAGCAATAAGATAGTGTCTAGAATCTGTGGCGTTCTGTATACAATGCTGAAACTACATCAGGAAACATTGTATTGCAGATTCCAATGCTCTGGGCCCTCTATAGTGTCCTTAATCTGTGGTGTTCTGTAGACAGCAGTGTGCTAAGTCAGAAAACAGTGTGTGTATGGCAGATTCCAGCAATAGCAATAAGATAGTGTCTAGAATCTGTGGCGTTCTGTATACAATGCTGAAACTACATCAGGAAACATTGTATTGCAGATTCCAATGCTCTGGGCCCTCTATAGTGTCCTCAATCTGTGGTGTTCTGTAGACAGCAGTGTGCTAAGTCAGAAAACAGTGTGTGTATGGCAGATTCCAGCAATAGCAATAAGATAGTGTCTAGAATCTGTGGCGTTCTGTATACAATGCTGAAACTACATCAGGAAACATTGTATTGCAGATTCCAATGCTCTGGGCCCTCTATAGTGTCTTTAATCTGTGGTGTTCTGTAGACAGCAGTGTGCTAAGTCAGAAAACAGTGTGTGTATGGCAGATTCCAGCAATAGCAATAAGATAGTGTCTAGAATCTGTGGCGTTCTGTATACAATGCTGAAACTACATCAGGAAACATTGTATTGCAGATTCCAATGCTCTGGGCCCTCTATAGTGTCTTAATCTGTGGTGTTCTGTAGACAGCAGTGTGCTAAGTCAGAAAACAGTGTGTGTATGGCAGATTCCAGCAATCTGGGCCTAAGATAGTGTCTAGAATCTGTGGCGTTCTGTATACAATGCTGAAACTACATCAGGAAACATTGTATTGCAGATTCCAATGCTCTGGGCCCTCTATAGTGTCTTTAATCTGTGGTGTTCTGTAGACAGCAGTGTGCTAAGTCAGAAAACAGTGTGTGTATGGCAGATTCCAGCAATCTGGGCCTAAGATAGTGTCTAGAATCTGTGGCGTTCTGTATACAATGCTGAAACTACATCAGGAAACATTGTATTGCAGATTCCAATGCTCTGGGCCCTCTATAGTGTCTTTAATCTGTGGTGTTCTGTAGACAGCAGTGTGCTAAGTCAGAAAACAGTGTGTGTATGGCAGATTCCAGCAATCTGGGCCTAAGATAGTGTCTAGAATCTGTGGCGTTCTGTATACAATGCTGAAACTACATCAGGAAACATTGTATTGCAGATTCCAATGCTCTGGGCCCTCTATAGTGTCTTTAATCTGTGGTGTTCTGTAGACAGCAGTGTGCTAAGTCAGAAAACAGTGTGTGTATGGCAGATTCCAGCAATAGCAATAAGATAGTGTCTAGAATCTGTGGCGTTCTGTAAACAATGCTGAAACTACATCAGGAAACATTGTATTGCAGATTCCAATGCTCTGGGCCCTCTATAGTGTCTTAATCTGTGGTGTTCTGTAGACAGCAGTGTGCTAAGTCAGAAAACAGTGTGTGTATGGCAGATTCCAGCAATAGCAATAAGATAGTGTCTAGAATCTGTGGCGTTCTGTATACAATGCTGAAACTACATCAGGAAACATTGTATTGCAGATTCCAATGCTCTGGGCCCTCTATAGTGTCCTCAATCTGTGGTGTTCTGTAGACAGCAGTGTGCTAAGTCAGAAAACAGTGTGTGTATGGCAGATTCCAGCAATAGCAATAAGATAGTGTCTAGAATCTGTGGCGTTCTGTATACAATGCTGAAACTACATCAGGAAACATTGTATTGCAGATTCCAATGCTCTGGGCCCTCTATAGTGTCTTTAATCTGTGGTGTTCTGTAGACAGCAGTGTGCTAAGTCAGAAAACAGTGTGTGTATGGCAGATTCCAGCAATAGCAATAAGATAGTGTCTAGAATCTGTGGCGTTCTGTATACAATGCTGAAACTACATCAGGAAACATTGTATTGCAGATTCCAATGCTCTGGGCCCTCTATAGTGTCTTTAATCTGTGGTGTTCTGTAGACAGCAGTGTGCTAAGTCAGAAAACAGTGTGTGTATGGCAGATTCCAGCAATAGCAATAAGATAGTGTCTAGAATCTGTGGCGTTCTGTATACAATGCTGAAACTACATCAGGAAACATTGTATTGCAGATTCCAATGCTCTGGGCCCTCTATAGTGTCCTCAATCTGTGGTGTTCTGTAGACAGCAGTGTGCTAAGTCAGAAAACAGTGTGTGTATCGCAGATTCCAGCAATATGGGAATAAGATAGTGTCTAGAATCTGTGGCGTTCTGTATACAATGCTGAAACTACATCAGGAAACATTGTATTGCAGATTCCAATGCTCTGGGCCCTCTAGAGTGTCTTTAATCTGTGGTGTTCTGTAGACAGCAGTATGCTAAGTCAGAAAACAGTGTGTGTATGGCAGATTCCAGCAATCTGGGCCTAAGATAGTGTCTAGAATCTGTGGCGTTCTGTATACAATGCTGAAACTACATCAGGAAACATTGTATTGCAGATTCCAATGCTCTGGGCCCTCTAGAGTGTCCTTAATCTGTGGTGTTCTGTAGACAGCAGTGTGCTAAGTCAGAAAACAGTGTGTGTAGAGGGGCGTGGCTTGGCTGCTGAAGGAGATGGCCGCATGAGGTGAGAGCTCCTCTACACAATAGCTCCAAAAGCGGCAAAAATCACTCAAAAACTGAGAAATGGATTACTATTTTGGGTCTAGTCGATTCAGAAAGGCAAGAGCTAAAGGAAAAAAGCATTCAGATCGTTCAGCTCGGAGGAATCGATCATTTTCAAGCCACGAACGTGATGACCGGGAGGAAGCTGACACCCACTCAGATGCATCGTCGGGCTCCAGTTGCAAACAGACTGGCACCTCTGGGAAAAGATCGAGCCACAGCACACCGATCAGAACTGATCGAAAATTGCCACTTCTACCTCCGAATACCCCGATTAAAAAGGGGAAATTCACCGAGCATATGCAGAGGAAATTGGACTTAAAAAAATCTTCAAACCAGGACGCACCCGATCTGGAAGCTACAGGTCTGGAGGAAAGCGCTATAGCGCCAACAGGGAAATCGACCCCCCAAGCGTCCGATTCACTGGATGAAAAAGAATATGATCGAGAGGAGATTAATCAAACTTCTAAAGACCAAGGAGAAGACACCCTGATGGAGAGCCCTCGATCTAAGAAAATAGATACTCCAACAAAACAAAACCCAGACGCAGTGAGTATCCAACTGTTACATGAGTCTGTACCCGATCATTTTGCTGAATTCCAAGCCACTGACAAAGAACTCTCAGCCAACTTGATCAAAGACATGCTTTTAGCTTTAAGATCTTCGATAAATAGCGACTTTAAGAAATCTATAATACCAGTCCAACAAGCAGTTGAAGAGCTGGGAGACAGAGTCTCCCATGTTGAGAACAAGATGGAAGATTTTGCAGCTTCACATAATGAAGTCATAGACCGGCATAATGAACTAGAAGATCGAGTTGAATCTATGCAGGCAAAAATAATTGACTTGGAAGACAGAAGCAGGAGGAACAACATTAAGTTCAGAGGCGTCCCTGAGAATATTTTAAACAAAGATTTAATCCCATATATAGTTGAGCTGGTAAAGGAACTGATTCCGCAAGCTAAGGATTTTGAGCTGTGCATTGATAGAGCGCATAGACTACCTAAGCCTACATTTCTGCATAAAGATGTTCCCAGAGATGTCCTGGCCAGGTTTACCTTCTTTCACATTAAGGAGCAAATTTTGAGAGAGATGAGGAAGGATCCTATCCTATCGAAAAAATACAATGGAATTCAACTTTTCACAGATCTTTCCGCAGCTACGATTAAAGCAAGAAAAGACTTTATGGTGATTACTAAGACCTTAATGGCAAACAATATTAACTATAGATGGGGTTTCCCTGTAAAACTGCTGGTGTACAAAGATGGAGTCCTACACACACTCAAATCTCCAGAATCTGCCTTGATAACCCTGAGGGAGTGGAATTTACAAATTGAAAAAATTCCAAGCTACCAAGACAAAGCCCCTAGAAGGTTCCAGGAAAGCCAACACCCTGGAAAGTTTTATGACCACAAGAAGCAAACAAAAGACCAGAGACAAAAGAACAATGCCTGAAGTATCCACAAGGAGCATGACTCAATGTGTGGAGGAGGGGAACCTCCTGTTTGCCAGTAATACACCCGCCCTATAGTTCCTATAGATGACTTTGGATCATCTGCCTATTTTTGCCCGATTTTTTGATGGGCTTTTTTCTTTTTTGTTTTTCAATATTGTTAATGTTCTAAGTAATATCTGTTTAAGTGATATCTTCTGTACAGGAGGACCCCACCATTCCAATATGAATAACCATTTCTCTCTTCCCAGTAATATACATTTGAAGGAATTTTCTGATGCAATCTTTATACATTTGAAGGAATTTTGTGATGTAATCTTTATTATAGGCGAGTCATGTGGTGACCTGAGGGATGCAAGGTACATAGCTATGCTCAGTTTTCAGAAATGGCTGTTAATGTAATATCGATTAATGTACGGGGCCTAAACTCCCCATTCAAACGAAATCAACTTTGGAACGAGGCTTTAAATAGGAGATGTGACATCCTGTATGCCCAAGAGACCCATATTGCCACAAACAGCACCCCACAAATCAAACATAGGAAATTTCCACAGATAGTTTATTCCACTTATAAAGAGAAAAAAAGGGGAGTCATGATAGCATTTAAAGACTCAATTGCAGTAGATATTAAAGAAAAGTTTATTGACCCAGGTGGAAGATACATCATATTAGTAGCTCTGATCAATAATACCCTCACTACATTAGTTAATGTTTATGCACCTAACACTGGCCAAGCAAAATTTATGAGGAAATTACTTAAAAAAGTGAATATCATGAAAAAAGGCCACTTACTGCTAGGAGGAGATTTTAATGCTATTCTCAACCCATCATTAGATACCACTCATAGTGGTAGATATAGAGATTTAGCTTTTCAAAAATTAATTGATCAAAATTGTCTTTATGACATCTGGAGGTTGCAGCATGCTTCAGAAAGGGACTACACCCATTTCTCAAATAAACATACTTCCTATTCAAGGATAGATTACTTTTTGGTTGAGAGACCACTTATTGATCTGACAACTAAAACAGATATAGGTAACATAGTTTGGTCTGACCATGCACCTGTCAGTATAACAATAACATTTACACAAAGACAAACCAATGACTACGTATGGAGAGTCAATCCTTACATCCTGAATAATACTAAACTAGCAGCTTCAATTGAATCAGATTTAAAGGAATATTTTAAAATAAATGATACCACAGATATAGACTCTTACACTCTATGGAGCGCTCATAAGGCCAAAATCAGAGGAACATTCATGTCATTAGGCTCCTCCATTAAAAAACAAAGAGAAAAAGAGATGACAGAGGCTTTGAAGTTAATAAAAGATTTGGAAGATAAAAATAAGATAAAACCATCATATACAATTACAACAGAATTACAGAAGGCCAGATTTAAAATACACAACCTACTCCTGTTCAAATATGAAAAAGTCCTGAGACAATCTAAAATTAAATTTTATTCCCATGACAATAAGGCCGGAGCACTACTTGCTAGAAGGCTGAAGGCCAAAATACAAAAGTCAATAATTAGAAAAATTATACACCCCACAACAAATCAGATCAAATTAGCTCCACGAGATATAGCTAACTCATTTAAAGATTATTATGAGAAACTATATAACCTGGCCTCTGACCTTCCGATACCAGTTGAAGAATCCAAAATTACAGAATTCCTACATAAACTAGACTTGCCCAAACTGAATCAAGACCAGATCCACCAATTAAATTTACCAATTTCATTACTAGAAATATCAAAGGCAATTAGAACTTCCCCTAATCAAAAATCACCAGGCCCTGACGGCTTCACGTCTGAATATTATAAGAAATTTATTAATATCTTGATCCCACATCTGCACAAAGTTTACAATAATGCATTTCAGTCAGGCACTTTCCCTGAAGATATGCTGAGAGCCACAATAGTAACTATTCCGAAACCAGGAAAGGATGAGTGCAAAGTGGAAAATTATAGACCAATTTCCCTACTAAACGTGGATATGAAAATATATGCAAAAATTTTAGCTGAAAGATTTCAAAATATCCTCCCAAAATTAATTCACAAAGATCAAGTAGGATTTTTAAAAGGCAGACAGGGCCCAGACAATACAAGACGTATAATCTCATTACTCCAATTCTGTGAGAAAATAAAAAACCCTGCCATTTTCCTAACCATTGATGCCGAAAAGACTTTTGATCGTATAAACTGGGCATACGCATTTAAGGTCCTAGAAAAATTTGGGATAACTGGAGCCATCCATTCAGGCATAAAGGCGCTATACAGCAACCCCTCAGCAAATGTTTATGTGAATAGCTCCCTGTCTAACTCATTCAAAATCACTAATGGCACGCGTCAGGGCTGCCCTTTCTCCCCCCTGCTCTTCATTATGTCAATGGAACCTCTGGCGGAGGCTATTAGATCTAATCCTGATATATACGGCATAGATATAGGTCACAGCAACTATAAATTAGCCCTGTTCGCTGATGATATTATATTGACATTCACTAATCCCCAATCCTCACTACCAGCCTTTTTTAAGACCACTCAAAACTTTGGTGAGATTTCATATTACAAAATCAATACAGATAAATCTCAAGCCCTGCCAATCAATTTGAATCCCTCTTTATTACATGATTTAAAAGGACAATATCCCCTAGATTGGCAAAAATCGGATATTACATATCTGGGTATACAGGTGTCACATCCCTCATCAAAACTTTTTGATACTAATTTTCCTAGAATTGCCTCTGAGATCAACAGAGATATGGCTGAATTCACCAAAAACACCATTTCTTGGCTGGGCAGAATTGCGGCATACAAAATGCTGCTTCTGCCAAAGCTATTGTATCTCTTCAGGTCACTACCGATTTCTGTTCCTGACTCATAT
The DNA here is from genome assembly GCF_905171765.1 of Bufo bufo. NCBI lineage: Eukaryota > Metazoa > Chordata > Amphibia > Anura > Bufonidae > Bufo > Bufo bufo. The sequence goes on from NW_024401160.1 coordinate 63,309, forward strand.
TTCACAGCACTAAATTCTAAACTCAGATTATTCATTTGGGACCACAAGAAACCCAGAGTTGCCTTCAAAACCATAATTGGACACCATAAAAAGGGTGGACTGGGAGTGCCACATATTCAATATTATTACTTCTCGGCCATCCTGGACCAACTGTCTCACTGGTGGACAGATAATACTGACAAGCTGTGGGTCCAAATAGAGAAAAGCATATGTAGCACGACAACATTAAAATCCAGACTTCTAGCGCCAATTTTGGGATTCTCCCCCTCCCCTCCACCTATTGATGTGATCAATGTCTCAGATGAGATCTGGAAGAAATTCCTCAGATTGAGGAAAGGGAAATTACATTCTCCCTTAACAGATGCCACATTAGATGTCCTTTATGATCAAGTAGATTTAATCCCCACTACACATTGGAAGGATGTTGGCATTAAATCCCTCCAGGACTTTTATGAAGAGGGAACATTTACCTCGTTCTCTAAACTAAAAACTCGATTTAGACTAGTAAGAGATGACTTCTACAGATTTTTAAATGTCAGGGAATTTGTTAATAAGCGCAAAATAGCAGAGAAGATATATTTACCGCATATGACCCTAATAGCCAACTTATTTAAGAAAAGGAGAGGGATATCTACTTTTTACACCCAATTGACAGAATCCTTAAATACTTTACCAACCAAACACATGGAAAAATGGGAAGAGGATCTACAGATAACAATAGATTTAAAAGATTGGCATTCATCATTTTCCAATACTCATAAATATTTTCACAGCACTAAACATAAAGAAGTAATCTTCAAAACTTACCTTAGATGGTACCACACTCCGAGTAAATTACACCTGATCTTTCCAGACACATCAGACCGCTGCTGGAGACAATGTGGAAAGAAGGGGACATTACTACACACCCTATGGGAATGTGAGATTATTCAACCACTTTGGAAGGCTATGGAAAATATCATTAGATCAATAATAAAATCTAACCTTACATTATTACCACAATTAGCTCTGTTACTACTAGGACTGGATGATCTGCCAGATGAATCTAGATCAATAGTAGCACATCTAGTTATGGCTACCAAGTTAGTTATAACTAGGCATTGGAAGTCCACTGATACTCCTCATGTTAAAGAAGTTTGGCAAACTGTTAATAATACATGCATGTTTGAACAAACTATAGCACGGATCCAAGATAGGTCCTCCACATACCATTATAGATGGGATAAATGGTTAGAGAGTAAATACTACCGATCTCAACTTTGAAAGGGACTCCTGTACTGTTATGTTCTGTTTTGTTATGACGTTAGTTATTTAAGTTGTTTTTGAATTCTTAAAACATTGAATTTACCTATAGATTTTACAAATGTGTACATCAAAACAGATTTCTATATTATCTAATTTACCTTTATGTAACTCAATACATATATGTCTACCCTTGATTCACTACATTATATTTTGTAATGTCTGTTTTTATAAAAAAAAAAATGTCAATAAAAAGAATTTTACAAAGAAAACAGTGTGTGTATGGCAGATTCCAGCAATAGCAATAAGATAGTGTCTAGAATCTGTGGCGTTCTGTATACAATGCTGAAACTACATCAGGAAACATTGTATTGCAGATTCCAATGCTCTGGGCCCTCTATAGTGTCTTTAATCTGTGGTGTTCTGTAGACAGCAGTGTGCTAAGTCAGAAAACAGTGTGTGTATGGCAGATTCCAGCAATCTGGGCCTAAGATAGTGTCTAGAGAATCTGTGGCGTTCTGTATACAATGCTGAAACTACATCAGGAAACATTGTATTGCAGATTCCAATGCTCTGGGCCCTCTATAGTGTCTTTAATCTGTGGTGTTCTGTAGACAGCAGTGTGCTAAGTCAGAAAACAGTGTGTGTATGGCAGATTCCAGCAATAGCAATAAGATAGTGTCTAGAATCTGTGGCGTTCTGTATACAATGCTGAAACTACATCAGGAAACATTGTATTGCAGATTCCAATGCTCTGGGCCCTCTATAGTGTCTTTAATCTGTGGTGTTCTGTAGACAGCAGTGTGCTAAGTCAGAAAACAGTGTGTGTATGGCAGATTCCAGCAATCTGGGCCTAAGATAGTGTCTAGAATCTGTGGCGTTCTGTATACAATGCTGAAACTACATCAGGAAACATTGTATTGCAGATTCCAATGCTCTGGGCCCTCTATAGTGTCTTTAATCTGTGGTGTTCTGTAGACAGCAGTGTGCTAAGTCAGAAAACAGTGTGTGTATGGCAGATTCCAGCAATCTGGGCCTAAGATAGTGTCTAGAATCTGTGGCGTTCTGTATACAATGCTGAAACTACATCAGGAAACATTGTATTGCAGATTCCAATGCTCTGGGCCCTCTATAGTGTCTTTAATCTGTGGTGTTCTGTAGACAGCAGTGTGCTAAGTCAGAAAACAGTGTGTGTATGGCAGATTCCAGCAATAGCAATAAGATAGTGTCTAGAATCTGTGGCGTTCTGTATACAATGCTGAAACTACATCAGGAAACATTGTATTGCAGATTCCAATGCTCTGGGCCCTCTATAGTGTCCTTAATCTGTGGTGTTCTGTAGACAGCAGTGTGCTAAGTCAGAAAACAGTGTGTGTATGGCAGATTCCAGCAATCTGGGCATAAGATAGTGTCTAGAATCTGTGGCGTTCTGTATACAATGCTGAAACTACATCAGGAAACATTGTATTGCAGATTCCAATGCTCTGGGCCCTCTATAGTGTCTTTAATCTGTGGTGTTCTGTAGACAGCAGTGTGCTAAGTCAGAAAACAGTGTGTGTATGGCAGATTCCAGCAATAGCAATAAGATAGTGTCTAGAATCTGTGGCGTTCTGTATACAATGCTGAAACTACATCAGAAAACATGGTATTGCAGATTCCAATGCTCTGGGCCCTCTATAGTGTCTTTAATCTGTGGTGTTCTGTAGACAGCAGTGTGCTAAGTCAGAAAACAGTGTGTGTATGGCAGATTCCATCAATAGCAATGAGATAGTGTCTAGAATCTGTGGCGCTCTGTAAACAATGCTGAAACTACATCAGGAAACATTGTATTGCAGATTCCAATGCTCTGGGCCCTCTATAGTGTCCTCAATCTGTGGTGTTCTGTAGAAAGCAGTGTGCTAAGTCAGAAAACAGTGTGTGTATGGCAGATTCCAGCAATAGCAATAAGATAGTGTCTAGAATCTGTGGCGTTCTGTATACAATGCTGAAACTACATCAGGAGACATTGTATTGCAGATTCCAATGCTCTGGGCCCTCTATAGTGTCCTTAATCTGTGGTGTTCTGTAGACAGCAGTGTGCTAAGTCAGAAAACAGTGTGTGTATGGCAGATTCCAGCAATCTGGCAATAAGATAGTGTCTAGAATCTGTGGCGTTCTGTATACAATGCTGAAACTACATCAGGAAACATTGTATTGCAGATTCCAATGCTCTGGGCCCTCTATAGTGTCTTTAATCTGTGGTGTTCTGTAGACAGCAGTGTGCTAAGTCAGAAAACAGTGTGTGTATGGCAGATTCCAGCAATAGCAATAAGATAGTGTCTAGAATCTGTGGCGTTCTGTATACAATGCTGAAACTACATCAGGAAACATTGTATTGCAGATTCCAATGCTCTGGGCCCTCTATAGTGTCCTCAATCTGTGGTGTTCTGTAGACAGCAGTGTGCTAAGTCAGAAAACAGTGTGTGTATCGCAGATTCCAGCAATAGCAATAAGATAGTGTCTAGAATCTGTGGCGTTCTGTATACAATGCTGAAACTACATCAGGAAACATTGTATTGCAGATTCCAATGCTCTGGGCCCTCTATAGTGTCTTTAATCTGTGGTGTTCTGTAGACAGCAGTGTGCTAAGTCAGAAAACAGTGTGTGTATGGCAGATTCCAGCAATCTGGGCCTAAGATAGTGTCTAGAATCTCTGGCGTTCTGTAAACAATGCTGAAACTACATCAGGAAACATTGTATTGCAGATTCCAATACTCTAGGCCCTCTATAGTGTCTTTAATCTGTGGTGTTCTGTAGACAGCAGTGTGCTAAGTCAGAAAACAGTGTGTGTATGGCAGATTCCAGCAATAGCAATAAGATAGTGTCTAGAATCTGTGGCGTTCTGTATACAATGCTGAAACTACATCAGGAAACATTGTATTGCAGATTCCAATGCTCTGGGCCCTCTATAGTGTCTTTAATCTGTGGTGTTCTATAGACAGCAGTGTGCTAAGTCAGAAAACAGTGTGTGTATGGCAGATTCCAGCAATCTGGGCCTAAGATAGTGTCTAGAATCTGTGGCGTTCTGTAAACAATGCTGAAACTACATCAGGAAACATTGTATTGCAGATTCCAATGCTCTGGGCCCTCTATAGTGTCTTTAATCTGTGGTGTTCTGTAGACAGCAGTGTGCTAAGTCAGAAAACAGTGTGTGTATGGCAGATTCCAGCAATAGCAATAAGATAGTGTCTAGAATCTGTGGCGTTCTGTATACAATGCTGAAACTACATCAGGAAACATGGTATTGCAGATTCCAATGCTCTGGGCCCTCTATAGTGTCCTCTATCTGTGGTGTTCTGTAGACAGCAGTGTGCTAAGTCAGAAAACAGTGTGTGTATGGCAGATTCCAGCAATAGCAATAAGATAGTGTCTAGAGGGGGGCGTGGCTTGGCTGCTGAACTGGATGGCCGCATGAGGTGAGAGCTCCTCTGCAAAATAGCTCTATAAGCGACAAAAAATCGACTTTTGCTTCAAAATGGACCACTTCTACAGTATCAAACGATCCAGACACTCAAGGACCAGAGGACCTAAGAATTCTGATCGTTCAATTCGCAGGAATAGATCGTTTTCAAGCCATGAACAGGAGGATCGGGACGATGCAGGGACAGTCTCTGATGCCTCATCGGGCTCTGGCTACAGGAGGGCTCCTGCCTATGAGAAAAGATCGGTTTATAATACACCGATTAATACAGAAAGAAGAATGCCTCATTTACCCTCCTGCACCCCGTTTAAAAAGGGGAAACCGACGGACCTACTGAAGGATTTATCAAGTGCTGGACCCGGCTCCTGTAAAACTCCGCCTGACTTAAGCAGGACAAAGATCGTGGCAGGAGACGCAGCGCCAGTCGTCAGCTTGGATCCCCAGCCATCCGACTCGCTGGAGGACAGCGATCGTGAACAGGGAAAGGCTGCCCACGCTACTAAGACCCAGGAGATCGTATCACCGGCACGGAGCCCTCAGAGAAAGGAGAAGAAGCCGCAGCAGGATCAGAGCCAGGACGCAGTAAGTACAGAGCATACTAGCGAGACTGTGCCTGACACCTTCACTGATTTCCCAGCCGCAGACCAAGACCTGTCAGCGTCCCTGCTAAAAGATATGCTCCTAGCATTACGGAGCTCTATTAATAATGACTTTAAAGCTACAATATTGCCGTTCCAACAAGCTGTAGAAGAGCTTGGTGACAGAGTGTCACACATAGAAAATAAAATGGGAGAATTTGCTGAATCGCAGAATGAAGTGATTGATCGCCACAATGTTATAGAAGATACAGTGGAATCGCTGCAAGCTAAGATCATTGATTTGGAGGATCGCAGTAGAAGAAATAATATAAAATTCAGAGGAATCCCTGAGTCAGTTCCTAACAGCGAATTGGTCCCTTATATTACTGATCTGATCAAAGTGTTGATTCCCCATGCTAAAGATTTTGAACTCAGCATTGATAGGGCACATAGGTTGCCCAAACCAGCGTTTTTACACAAGGATGTTCCCCGTGATGTTTTGGCACGATTTACTTTTTTCCATGTGAAGGAATTGATGTTGAGGGAAATGAGAAAAAATCCTACTCTTCCTGATCAATTTGCTGGATTGAAACTCTTTACTGACCTCTCTGCGGCCACTATCAAGGCTAGAAAAGAATTTACAGTGATTACTAGAACCTTGGCTGCCAACGGTATTAACTACAGATGGGGTTTCCCTGTTAAAGTTTTAGTTTTTAAAGATGGCGTCTTGCATGTACTCAAATCACCTGAATCTGCACTATCCACCCTTAAAGATTGGAATTTGAAGCTGGAACAACCCCCACTCTTCCAAGACAAAGCTTTCAGAAGGCCACAGGAGAGTCAGCTATCTAACAAAGCATATGACCGTAAAAGAGTGAGTCATCCTAAACAAAGGGACGACACCTGAAGCAGCAACAAAGAGCTTGATTTACTGTGGAGGAGGGGATCTTCATGCTTGCCGGACTTACCCGCCCTGTAACTTTTATTGATGACACTGGTTCATCCACTTTTTTTTCCCCTGATTGCTAAGGGGCTATTTGATTTTTTATTGATGTTTTCAATTAATGTTTTAGTTTTAACATACGTTTGCTCGTTTTATGTTATTTTTGCAGAAGCACAAATCCACTCTTATACCTTTGTCCACCTCTACCGTCCTGGACCCATGCACCTAGTTGAAGAAAAAGATGCGACTCTCAGTGAATGCGACTGGTATAGTGACCTGAAGTTGTTGAGGTACTCAGCGGTGTCTAATTCTCAATCATGGCTATCACCTTAACATCAATTAATGTGAGGGGTTTGAACTCCCCTTTTAAACGACATCAATTGTGGAGGGAGGCTTTAGACAGGGATTGTGACATACTGTATGCCCAGGAGACTCATATTGCTAAAAATAATACCCCCCAAATCCGACATAGAAGGTTCCCAAAAATAGTCTATACTACCTACGTAAAGAAAAAGAGAGGCGTCTTGATAGCATTTAGAGACACTATATCAGTTGATGTGCAAGAGCAATATATTGATCCTGCAGGAAGATATATCATACTAGTAGCTCTAATCGACAATAAACCATACACTCTAATCAATGTATATGCCCCCAATTTAGGCCAGACTAAATTTTTTTAAAAATTGCTTAAAAAAATTAATAAAGTGAAAAAGGGATATCTAATAATGGGAGGGGATTTTAATGCGGTCCTCAACTCTGAAACTGACACCACTCATGGTGGCAGATATAGGGATTCGGCCTTTCAGAAACTGATCGAACAGAACGATCTTTTTGATATTTGGAGACTCCAACATGCCTCAGAAAAAGATTATACCCACTTTTCGCATAAAAGCAACTCCTACTCTAGGATAGATTACTTTTTGATTGAAAGACCCCTCATAGACCTAATTTCCAGAACTGAAATAGGCAATATTGTTTGGTCTGACCATGCCCCTATTAATCTGACCATATCCACTAATAGACACCAAACCAACGACTATATGTGGAGAATCAACCCATATATTTTAAATAATGAAAAGTTTGCAGACTCCATTAAAACAGACCTAAAAGAATATTTCAAAATCAACGATACCCCTGACATAGACCCTTTTATTATTTGGTGTGCTCACAAAGCAAAAATCCGGGGCTCATTCATGTCAATAGGTTCTTACATCAAAAAGCAGAGAGAAAGGGAAATTAATGAATCCCTAAAATTAATCAAAGATCTAGAATCTAAAAATAAACTGAAACCGTCTTATATACTTACTCAAGATCTACAAAAAGCGAGATTCCAGATGTACAATCTACTATTATTTAAATATGAAAAAAATCTCAGGCAGTCCAAAGTTAATTTTTACTCACACGACAACAAAGCAGGAGCTCTTCTTGCAAGACGCTTGAAAGCAAGATTCCAAAAAGCTAAAATCCGCCAGATAATTCACCCACATACTAAGCAGATAAGAATTGCCCCTAGAGACATTGCCAATGCTTTCAGACATTATTACGGCAATCTATATAACCTAGCTCCTGATCCCCAGCAATTGATAGGAGAATCTAGTATTGTTGAATTCCTGGAAAAACTCAATCTACCTAAAATTAAATTTGAACATCTCCAACAGTTAAATCTCCCGATTTCTTTGATGGAAATCACTAAAGCAATTAAATCTTCACCCAACCAGAAATCACCAGGCCCTGATGGATTCTCTGCAGAATATTATAAAAAATTCATCGACATTTTACTTCCATATCTCCACAAAATATATAATATAGCGTTCAACACGGGCAATTTTCCTGAGGACATGTTGAGAGCGACCATAGTGACGATCCCGAAACCAGGCAAGGATCCGTCGGAAGTCAAGAATTACAGACCCATATCTCTTCTGAACGTAGATGTAAAAATTTATGCTAAAATTATTGCTGACAGATTTCAAAATATTCTTCCCGATTTAATCCATAAAGATCAGGTGGGCTTCTTAAAAAATAGACAGGGCCCAGATAATACAAGACGTATTGTGTCTCTGCTTCAATACTGCGAAAAATATAGAATACCTTCAGTCTTCCTAACAATTGACGCCGAGAAGGCATTTGACCGCATTAATTGGGCTTATGCGTTTAAAGTGTTGGATGCTTTTGGGATAATCGGACCTATACACTCGGGTATTGAAGCACTGTACAGCAGCCCCTCCGCCAATATATATGTAAACAGCTCCCTATCAGAAACATTCACTATTACAAACGGCACTAGACAGGGCTGCCCTTTTTCTCCTCTACTATTTATACTTTCAATAGAGCCACTAGCGACTGCAATTAGATTAAATCCGGATATACAAGGCGTACGACTAGGACACCAAGAATATAAACTAGCCTTATTTGCCGATGATATTATCTTAACATTAACCAACCCTCAAAATTCACTAAAAGCATTTTTTGATACTGCTCAATCTTTCAGCAACCTATCCTACTATAAAATAAATCAAGACAAATCTCAGGCTCTTCCTCTTAATATCAATCCGACACCTTTGCATAATCTCAAACAAAAATTCAAACTCGACTGGCAGAAATCAGAAATTACCTACCTGGGCATACAGGTGTCACATCCCTCCTCAAAACTGTTTGAGAATAATTACCCCAAACTAGCCTCGGACATGAGCAAAGACATGGCTGACTTCTCAAAGAATACGATTTCCTGGCTAGGCAGAATAGCAGCATACAAAATGTTGCTTCTGCCGAGGCTTCTGTACCTCTTCAGGTCGCTGCCAATTGAAATTCCTGACTCGTTTTTCGCATCACTGAATTCCAGACTGAGGTTATTTATATGGGATCACAAAAAATCTAGAGTGGCCTTTAAGACCATTATCAGACATCAGAAGAAGGGTGGACTGGGGGTTCCTCATTTAAAGTATTATTATTTCTCAGCCATATTGGACCAACTATCCCATTGGTGGTCGAATAATCCGGAGAAATTATGGGTCCAGATTGAGAAACATATCTGTGGTCTCAACACATTGAAAACCAGACTTTTGACACCCATTTTAGGTCTCCCTCCCCCCCCCCTTCTTATATTAATGTAGTTAAGGTCTCTGACGAAATATGGAAATCTTTCCTTAAATTGAGGAAAGGGAAACTCCATTCGCCTCTATCTGATTGCACGTTGGAATTCCTACAAGATCAAGTAGCCATGATCCCTGTCCAAGAATGGAACACATTGGGAGTCAAGTCCCTTCAGGACTTTTTTATAGATGGGAAGCTCTCTTCTTTTTCACAACTTAAAGCCAAATTTGGTCTTGGAAGAGACGACTTTTATAGATTCCTCAACATCAGAGACTTTATCAATAAACGCTTGATAAAGGAAAAGGTACAACTTCCCCACATGGTCACAATTGCTAATTTATTTAAAAAGAAGAGAGGTATCTCTACATTTTACACACAATTAACAGATCCCCTTAACTCCTCTACTAACAGTCACATACTCAAATGGGAACAAGATCTACATATTAAAATAGAGCTGTCAGATTGGCATGCTTCCTTTGCTAATATCCATAAATTTTTCCATAGCACCAACCATAAAGAAGTGATTTATAAAACATATCTTAGGTGGTACCACACTCCAAGTAAACTTCATTTGATTTTTCCCGACACCACTGATAGATGCTGGAGACAGTGTGGAAATAAAGGGACGCTCCTGCATACACTATGGGAATGTGACGCTATAAAACCCTTATGGAAGGCTACGGAAACTCTCATATACACTGTATTGAAACTACATGTTACCCTAACTCCCCAGCTGGCTCTGTTGTTGTTGGGACTCGATGATCTGCCAAACAATTTCAGGTCAATAGTCGCACATATTGTTATGGCGGCAAAACTAGTCATAACGAGACATTGGAAATCGGTGGACACTCCCCATATAAAAGAAGTCTGGCAGGCTGTGAATAACACTTGTTCATTCGAACAAACTATTGCAAGGGTCCAGGACAAACTTCATACATACCACTATAGATGGGATGAGTGGTTGAACAGTACCTACTATTGCTCTCAGTCTTGAGGGCTGTTTCTGCATTGTTTTGATGTGTTATTTGTCTTTATATTATTGTTAGACTTTTCTATGTTACTATTCAACTCACTTATCATTTTTGTTAACTTCGGCGATATAAGTTTATTATGCGACTGTAATCAAGTCTGAACTCCTATATTTGATATTTTCTCTGTATCATGGAAAAGTATTTTTTGTTTTATTTGTTTTAAAAAACTTTAATAAAAAGAATTTTACAAGATAGTGTCTAGAATCTGTGGCGTTCTGTATACAATGCTGAAACTACATCAGGAAACATTGTATTGCAGATTCCAATGCTCTGGGCCCTCTATAGTGTCCTCTATCTGTGGTGTTCTGTAGACAGCAGTGTGCTAAGTCAGAAAACAGTGTGTGTATGGCAGATTCCAGCAATAGCAATAAGATAGTGTCTAGAATCTGTGGCGTTCTGTATACAATGCTGAAACTACATCAGGAAACATTGTATTGCAGATTCCAATGCTCTGGGCCCTCTATAGTGTCCTCAATCTGTGGTGTTCTGTAGACAGCAGTGTGCTAAGTCAGAAAACAGTGTGTGTATGGCAGATTCCAGCAATAGCAATAAGATAATGTCTAGAATCTGTGGCGTTCTGTATACAATGCTGAAACTACATCAGGAAACATTGTATTGCAGATTCCAATACTCTAAGCCCTCTATAGTGTCTTTAATCTGTGGTGTTCTGTAGACAGCAGTGTGCTAAGTCAGAAAACAGTGTGTGTATGGCAGATTCCAGCAATAGCAATAAGATAGTGTCTAGAATCTGTGGCGTTCTGTATACAATGCTGAAACTACATCAGGAAACATTGTATTGCAGATTCCAATGCTCTGGGCCCTCTATAGTGTCCTCAATCTGTGGTGTTCTGTAGACAGCAGTGTGCTAAGTCAGAAAACAGTGTGTGTATGGCAGATTCCAGCAATAGCTATAAGATAGTGTTAGTGTCTAGAATCTGTGGCGTTCTGTATACAATGCTGAACCTACATCAGGAAACATTGTATTGCAGATTCCAATGCTCTGGGCCCTCTATAGTGTCTTTAATCTGTGGTGTTCTGTAGACAGCAGTGTGCTAAGTCAGAAAACAGTGTGTGTGGCTCCCGGAAGTGAGCAGAGGCCGAAGAAGGACAAATAGTTCCTGCCCAAACAAGCTACAGGGCCCCTCTGGGCCGAATATATTAATAAACCAGTGGGGAACTTCAGCGCTAAGAAGACCAGCCAGTACTGATAGAAATCTAAATACTGAAAGAAGCATCCGGGGCCCAGAGGTTGGAAGCGTACTCACCTGGAACCTGAACGGACGGAGAGGAAGAGCGCCGCGATCATACTGCGGGCAATCTTACTGAAGATCCGAACCTCCGGCTGGGGGTCAGAGTTACAGTCCGGATAATTGTTCAGAAGAAACGCTGAGGTAGAAGGCCACAGCTTCACAAGGAACACAGGAGCGGGTGAGTCCTTGCATACACCCAAGCTATAACACCATTATCCCTAGTGTCCTTGCAGCATCTGAGGGAAAAAATAAAAAATAAATAAAAAATAATTAAAGAGCTGCTCAAAAGTCCTTTAAAGAGCTCACGCCATATATGAGCGCCTTTAATATTGAAATGCTGTTCTCTAATACTCAAAACTAAAACACATTTCTTGTGATGGAGAATATGTATTCCCATTAATCTAATATGAAGAAAACTTCTCCCACAAAGTGAAATACTAATAACCCATTGTCTCTACACCCCTCATCTCAAAGCATTAGTGACAATTGAAATTAATACCTGATTCTAGCAAATAGAGCAAGGTATGAAGAAAGTCAAAAGTCAAGCAGAAGTAAACAGATCTAATAAAACCTCAAATAGAGTGCTAGACGCCAAATTACCCAGAGAAGATTTTACCTCTCCTGTTAGGAATAATACCACCATGAGACCCAAAAATAAATCTGCAGCTGCGCAAGCTATGTCATCAGGGTCAGATAGCGATGAGGAATTACAAAGCCAAGAACAGGAAGAAGTCACAAGCCTTAAAAGGTATATCAAATCTCTTCCAACCGCCAAAACAATGAGGGATATGTTCCAAGAGCTGACAAATACATTGAAATCAGAAATTGCAGAAATCAAGACTAACTTGAACCAAATACATACCAGAGTAAATACACTTGAAGAATCCTCAGAAAAAGTGACTCAGCATGCCTCACATATGGATCACAAAATCAAGCTACAACAAAAAAGCATCTATGAGCTAAATATGCACATTGACGATTTAGAAAACAGATCCAGGCGGAACAACCTTAGAATAAGAGGCCTAGCTGAAACAGTAGACGACAAGGAATTAAGTAATGTCTTGACAACCATATTCTGTGAATTACTGGGCAAAGAAGAGAACCAAGACCTTGGCCTAGAGAGAGTTCATAGAGTCTTCAAACCAAGAAATGCACCCAAAGATGCGCCTAGAGATGTCCTATGCTACATACTGAGTTTTCGCACTAAAGAAGAAATTCTACGTAAAGCCAGGACAGCTAAAAGAATCGAGTATGAAGACAAAGAAATAACCATATTTCAAGACGTATCAAAATTGACTTTAGAAAAAAGAAGGTGCCTTCAACCATTCACCAAAGCATTAAGAGACAATGGGATAAGATACAGATGGCTATATCCGTTCGGAATCTTAGTCACACATAATAGCCGTCCATTTACAATCAGATCTCCAGACGAACTTTACTCTGTAATTCCAAAGTTAAACATCGGAAATATAGAAGTTCCAGATTGGACAGCAGAAGAAGATACAGATAATATTCCAGAACTTCCAACAGCAGACAGATGGGAGAGATTCGAAACACCTAGACCAAGAAGAAGAGACACCCCTGACGTCAATCAATATAAAGCCCCAAGAAAGACTGGGAGAAGCTTTACCCCGGGCTGAAAATTCCTGATATCCTTTTTGACATGTTAAGTTTAAAAGTATAACAAATATCGGGCTCATGATGCCTATTTTTGGTCTAACACACAACTGTAATTGGGCTGGGGACCTCGGCTGCTTGGCCGTGTTCCCCCCTCCAATCAAACAAGACCTACTACATGTTTATTCTCTATCACCTTAATGTTCCATTACAAGGTGTGCCCACTCACAGGGCAAATTGTATAAGTTTACAATTAACATACCTTTCTCCCCCCCCACCCTAGTGGTGCCCTCCTGGCACCATAACCTCTGATTTACGGGGAAATCCCCTTCGGATCCCCCTGTAACTCAGACGCTAAATCTGTTCAATACTGACCTCAGTACCATACTCTCTGAGGTGTACTGGGAAATTTGTTCTTTGATTGTTCTACTGGTTTTGTTCCTTTTTGTTACTATCTCTCCCTATTTAAAGGTACACTCAGTCATCTTATACACAATAATCATAAAAGATGGTAGGATTTACTTGTGTTACTCTCAATACCAATGGATTGAACATTCCAGCTAAAAGAAGCCAATTATTAAAAATATTCCAAAAAGAAAATGCGGACATACTGTTCCTACAGGAAACGCATTTTAAAAAGTCATATACACCAATCACAAAAAATAAAATATATACTCAATGGTTCAACGCATGCACTCCACTACAAAAAAGAAAAGGTGTCTCAATAGTTATAAATAAAAACTTACAATTTAAACATAAAGATACAATAACAGACCCGGAAGGAAGATACATATTTGTAAAAGGGTATATCAACAACAAACTATATACATTAATGAATATTTACACGCCCAATAAAAAACAGGTCCAATTTATCAAATCCGTGTTTGCAAAATTAGACCCTTTCCTAGAAGGATCTCTGATTGTGGGTGGAGACCTCAACGTAGCCTTGGAACCTAGCCTTGATTCCTCAAAAGGTAAAACAACTATCTCTGTTCCAAAACTTAAAGCAATTAAAAAGATCTTCCAACAATATCAACTGGTTGATACATGGAGAGCTCTCCACCCCACAGCCAGGGATTACTCATACTATTCAACAGTCCATAAAGTCTACACGAGAATAGATTATATCCTAATAGATCAAAGAGAATTAGATAAAATAAAAAAAGCGGAATATGAACCAATAACTCTTTCAGATCACGCCCCATTATATGTTAAACTCCAATCATCCCCCCTAGATAAGAGTAAGGGCACATGGAAATTAAACGAAAGTCTACTAGCAAAACAAGATAATGTGACCATACTAAACACCCATTTAAATAATTTCTTCACAGACAATATCCCAGAAGGAAATTGTAACCCTGTGATATGGGAAACACACAAGGCAGTAGTAAGGGGATATTTAATTCAAATGGGTGCTAGAGAGAAAAAAAGACGTACTAAAGAACTTGAAAATATAATGGATGAAATAAGAAAACTGGAACTAACACATAAAAACACATTAGACGCAACTCTGGAGCAAAAACTGATAAAATTGAGAAGAGACTTAAAGGAACTGCTTGACCAAGATAACCAAAAATTTTTATTCTTATCTAGATTCAAACACTACCTATATGACAACAAATGCGGTAAAACACTAGCTAATTTAGTACGAAAAGACAGGGCCAAAACTAACATTTCCAAAATTAAGACGCCAAACAAAGAAGAAACCTCCGACTCTAACAAAATCGCGGATACCTTTAAGGAATACTATGGAAAATTGTATAACTTAAAGGAAAACACCCAATCCCAAAATAATACAAATCAAGCCATAAATGAATATCTAAAAGATTACACTCCACAGCAAATCAGTGAGGATATCAGACAAAAACTTAAATCCCCCTTTACCATTGAAGAGATTAAAACTGCAATTAATTCCATTAAAAATGGTAAAAGCCCAGGCCCAGATGGCTTTTCTGCTATCTATTATAAAAAATTCCAAGACATTCTAGCACCCCATTTATTGTCGTACTTTAATCAAATCTCTGAAGTGTGCCCGCTCAGGAACGAATCTCTACTGGCACATATTACGGTCATTCCGAAAGAAGGTAAGGATGAATCAGAATGCAGCAACTACAGACCAATTTCACTATTAAACAATGATATCAAAATATACGCAAAAATATTGGCGAACAGATTACAAAGTTTATTAACCACTTTAATTGATAGTGATCAGGTGGGCTTTGTTCCTGGGCGGGAAGCTAAGGACAATACAATTAAAGTACTACATATGATCCAACTAGCAAAAACCAAAAAGATCCCATTAGTCTTGTTGGCGTCTGATGCCGAAAAGGCTTTTGACAGACTAAATTGGCAATTTCTAAAAGCAGTATTAAATAAACTAAACTTCCCACAAACATTCATAGAAAAAATCATGGCACTATACTCTACGCCATCAGCATGTATCAGAGTTAATGGTCTCCTATCTAACCCATTTAAAATTTATAATGGTACAAGACAAGGATGCCCTCTGTCACCGTTACTTTTTGTGTTGTGTTTGGAACCTTTTTTATCAAGAATCAGGAGAAATCCAGATATTGAAGGCATCAAAACAAAACATAAAACACACAAGATAGCAGCTTTCGCCGATGACACACTCTTCGCCATCACTAACCCCAAAAGCTCATTGCCCAACTTAATCACCGAATTTGAAAAGTTTCAAGAGGTATCAAACTTTAAAATAAACCTCAACAAATCAGAACTCTATAATGTCACCCTAAATACGCAACTCTGGGAAGAAATCAAACAGTCCACCCCAATTAAAATCGCTAATAAATCTTTCAAGTATCTTGGAATAAATATTTGTAGTGAACCAAAAGACCTATACAATATCAATTACACACCACTAATTAAAGAAATAAACAAACTATTGATGGACTGGAAACCACTCTGGCTCTCAATGTTTGGTAGAATAAACTTAATTAAAATGATCATACTTCCAAAAATTCTCTATTTATTCCAAGCATTACCTATAGAGCTTCCACAGACCCTATTCAAACAACTGAAGCAAAACATCTTAAAATACATCTGGCAGAACAAACAAAACAGAATCCATTATATGACACTAACTAGGTCGGGGAAAAATGGCGGTACAGGCCTACCTGACCTAGAAAATTATTATAAAGCTTCCACCCTAGCTAGAATTATTGAATGGAGGAAAGTCACTCCAGAGAAAAAATGGGTTGATATAGAACGCGAATGCGAAGACATTAACTTATACGCTCTATTATGGAAAACACCTAATTGCACTAAGAAAATAAAAAAAATAAAAAACATACTCACAAGACTAAATTTGAACAAATGGCATAACATAAATAAAAAACAAAACTTGATACCAAGCGGTGACATTAACACTCCAGTTAGTAGCCTTATCCCACATACATGGACTAATATACTTGCAGATTTGCAAGACACCATAACAAACAAACATCTAGAACTAAAAGACATATACAAAGATAATACCATAATACCATTCCCAGAAATTAAAAAATTTCCTGGACTACAGAGTATAACGCTCAAACAATATAATATCTTAACTAATAATATTACACAGTGGAGATCGAACTTTAAGGATAGCACTAATAATACTATGAATATATTACTTCATACATATGACACGCCCCGACACATATTATCTAAACTATATAAAATGTTGAATGATATTAACACCCCCCCTCTATACATTGAAAAATGGAACAAAGAATTACAACATCACTTAAACGACAACCAAATTAACCAAATGATCAGACATATAAATCAGACCTCATACTCATATTCCATGAAAGAAACACAATTCAAAATTAATGCAAGATGGTATAAGACTCCCCTTGTCATGCACAGAATAAACAACGAAATCAGCAATAAATGTTGGAGATGTCATTTAGAGCTAGGTACCTACTCACATATTTGGTATTCTTGTACAAAGCTAACTCCATTCTGGCAGGCAATATGTAAAATTCTAGATGATGTATTTGATACTAAGATCACTCTATCTGAGAAGCTTGTCCTCTTTAATATATATGATGTGTCTCAAATACCTATCAAGTCGACACTTATGAGTTTTTTCCTAAATGCTGCAAAAGCGATCATACCAAGGAGGTGGCTTCAAGAAGATCCACCTAACTTAAAGGAATGGAAAGCAGAAGTGTATAAAGTGCAGAAATTTGAAAAGCGGAAATGGACTGTTCAACACAACACTAATAAATATGAAGCCATATGGCAAAAGTGGACTGACTACCTATTAAAAGTTAATTAGATTTCTGAGTTATTTAAATCGGATGTAACTATGTAGGGTTATAATGTTATTTTCATTACATAGATAATTAATAAATGTATTCCTATACATAAAACTCTTCAAAGCTTTAAACTAAACATAATTGACTGATGCCTTAAATGTTCAGTTTCTCCCCCTCCCTTCTCTCTCCCCTTGTTCCCCCCCCCCTACCCTTCGTCACTCCCTTTCCCCTCTCTTTTATTTTATTGTTATATTGTTTAATTTTCCTTTTTATTATTCTGATACAGATGGCAAGCTTTAATACCTGCATGGTATGGAAATATTATTACTAATTTAATTGTCATTTGCATAATTGTCAAAGTGAATTTAACTCTGACATTGTTAATTTTATTACATATAATTGTCAAAGTGAATTTAACTCTGACATTGTTAATTTTATTACATATTATTTTCTAAAAAAATAAAAAATTTACAAGAAAACAGTGTGTGTATGGCAGATTCCATCAATAGCAATAAGATAGTGTCTAGAATCTGTGGCGCTCTGTAAACAATGCTGAAACTACATCAGGAAACATTGTATTGCAGATTCCAATGCTCTGGGCCCTCTATAGTGTCCTCAATCTGTGGTGTTCTGTAGACAGCAGTGTGCTAAGTCAGAAAACAGTGTGTGTATGGCAGATTCCAGCAATCTGGGCCTAAGATAGTGTCTAGATGAATCTGTGGCGTTCTGTATACAATGCTGAAACTACATCAGGAAACATTGTATTGCAGATTCCAATGCTCTGGGCCCTCTATAGTGTCTTTAATCTGTGGTGTTCTGTAGACAGCAGTGTGCTAAGTCAGAAAACAGTGTGTGTATGGCAGATTCCAGCAATCTGGGCCTAAGATAGTGTCTAGAATCTGTGGCGTTCTGTATACAATGCTGAAACTACATCAGGAAACATTGTATTGCAGATTCCAATGCTCTAGGCCCTCTATAGTGTCTTTAATCTGTGGTGTTCTGTAGACAGCAGTGTGCTAAGTCAGAAAACAGTGTGTGTATGGCAGATTCCAGCAATCTGGCCTAAGATAGTGTCTAGAATCTGTGGCGTTCTGTATACAATGCTGAAACTACATCAGGAAACATTGTATTGCAGATTCCAATGCTCTGGGCCCTCTATAGTGTCTTTAATCTGTGGTGTTCTGTAGACAGCAGTGTGCTAAGTCAGAAAACAGTGTGTGTATGGCAGATTCCAGCAATCTGGGCCTAAGATAGTGTCTAGAATCTGTGGCGTTCTGTAAACAATGCTGAAACTACATCAGGAAACATTGTATTGCAGATTCCAATGCTCTGGGCCCTCTATAGTGTCTTTAATCTGTGGTTTTCTGTAGACAGCAGTGTGCTAAGTCAGAAAACAGTGTGTGTAAGGCAGATTCCATCAATAGCAATAAGATAGTGTCTAGAATCTGTGGCGCTCTATAAACAATGCTGAAACTACATCAGGAAACATTGTATTGCAGATTCCAATGCTCTGGGCCCTCTATAGTGTCTTCAATCTGTGGTGTTCTGTAGAAAGCAGTGTGCTATGTCAGAAAACAGTGTGTGTATGGCAGATTCCAGCAATAGCAATAAGATAGTGTCTAGAATCTGTGGCGTTCTGTATACAATGCTGAAACTACATCAGGAAACATTGTATTGCAGATTCCAATGCTCTGGGCCCTCTATAGTGTCTTTAATCTGTGGTGTTCTATAGACAGCAGTGTGCTAAGTCAGAAAACAGTGTGTGTATGGCAGATTCCAGCAATAGCAATAAGATAGTGTCTAGAATCTGTGGCGTTCTGTATACAATGCTGAAACTACATCAGGAAACATTGTATTGCAGATTCCAATGCTCTGGGCCCTCTATAGTGTCTTTAATCTGTGGTGTTCTGTAGACAGCAGTGTGCTAAGTCAGAAAACAGTGTGTGTATGGCAGATTCCATCAATAGCAATAAGATAGTGTCTAGAATCTGTGGCGTTCTGTATACAATGCTGAAACTACATCAGGAAACATTGTATTGCAGATTCCAATGCTCTGGGCCCTCTATAGTGTCTTTAATCTGTGGTGTTCTGTAGAGGGCCCAGAGCATTGGAATCTGCAATACAATGTTTCCTGATGTAGTTTCAGCATTGTATACAGAACGCCACAGATTCTAGACACTATCTTAGGCCCAGATTGCTGGAATCTGCCATACACACACTGTTTTCTAAGTCAGAAAACAGTGTGTGTATGGCAGATTCCAGCAATAGCAATAAGATAATGTCTAGAATCTGTGGCGTTCTGTATACAATGCTGAAACTACATCAGGAAACATTGTATTGCAGATTCCAATGCTCTGGGCCCTCTATAGTGTCTTTAATCTGTGGTGTTCTGTAGACAGCAGTGTGCCAAGTCAGAAAACAGTGTGTGTATGGCAGATTCCAGCAATAGCAATAAGATAGTGTCTAGAATCTGTGGCGTTCTGTAAACAATGCTGAAACTACATCAGGAAACATTGTATTGCAGATTCCAATGCTCTGGGCCCTCTAGAGTGTCCTCAATCTGTGGTGTTCTGTAGACAACAGTGTGCTAAGTCAGAAAACAGTCAGTGTATGGCAGATTCCAGCAATCTGGGCCAAAGATAGTGTCTAGATGAATCTGTGGCGTTCTGTATACAATGCTGAAACTACATCAGGAAACATTGTATTGCAGATTCCAATGCTCTGGGCCCTCTATAGTGTCTTTAATCTGTGGTGTTCTATAGACAGCAGTGTGCTAAGTCAGAAAACAGTGTGTATGGCAGATTCCAGCAATAGCAATAAGATAGTGTCTAGAATCTGTGGCGTTCTGTATACAATGCTGAAACTACATCAGGAAACATTGTATTGCAGATTCCAATGCTCTGGGCCCTCTATAGTGTCTTTAATCTGTGGTGTTCTGTAGACAGCAGTGTGCTAAGTCAGAAAACAGTGTGTGTATGGCAGATTCCAGCAATCTGGGCCTAAGATAGTGTCTAGAATCTGTGGCGTTCTGTATACAATGCTGAAACTACATCAGGAAACATTGTATTGCAGATTCCAATGCTCTGGGCCCTCTATAGTGTCTTTAATCTGTGGTGTTCTGTAGACAGCAGTGTGCTAAGTCAGAAAACAGTGTGTGTATGGCAGATTCCAGCAATCTGGGCCTAAGATAGTGTCTAGAATCTGTGGCGTTCTGTATACAATGCTGAAACTACATCAGGAAACATTGTATTGCAGATTCCAATGCTCTGGGCCCTCTATAGTGTCTTTAATCTGTGGTGTTCTGTAGACAGCAGTGTGCTAAGTCAGAAAACAGTGTGTGTATGGCAGATTCCAGCAATAGCAATAAGATAGTGTCTAGAATCTGTGGCGTTCTGTATACAATGCTGAAACTACATCAGGAAACATTGTATTGCAGATTCCAATGCTCTGGGCCCTCTATAGTGTCTCAATCTGTGGTGTTCTGTAGACAGCAGTGTGCTAAGTCAGAAAACAGTGTGTGTATGGCAGATTCCAGCAATAGCAATAAGATAGTGTCTAGAATCTGTGGCGTTCTGTATACAATGCTGAAACTACATCAGGAAACATTGTATTGCAGATTCCAATGCTCTGGGCCCTCTATAGTGTCTTTAATCTGTGGTGTTCTGTAGACAGCAGTGTGCTAAGTCAGAAAACAGTGTGTGTATGGCAGATTCCAGCAATAGCAATAAGATAGTGTCTAGAATCTGTGGCGTTCTGTATACAATGCTGAAACTACATCAGGAAACATTGTATTGCAGATTCCAATGCTCTGGGCCCTCTATAGTGTCCTCAATCTGTGGTGTTCTGTAGACAGCAGTGTGCTAAGTCAGAAAACAGTGTGTGTATGGCAGATTCCAGCAATAGCTATAAGATAGTGTCTAGAATCTGTGGCGTTCTGTATACAATGCTGAAACTACATCAGGAAACATTGTATTGCAGATTCCAATGCTCTGGGCCCTCTATAGTGTCCTCAATCTGTGGTGTTCTGTAGACAGCAGTGTGCTAAGTCAGAAAACAGTGTGTGTATGGCAGATTCCAGCAATAGCAATAAGATAGTGTCTAGAATCTGTGGCGTTCTGTATACAATGCTGAAACTACATCAGGAAACATTGTATTGCAGATTCCAATGCTCTGGGCCCTCTATAGTGTCTTTAATCTGTGGTGTTCTGTAGACAGCAGTGTGCTAAGTCAGAAAACAGTGTGTGTATGGCAGATTCCAGCAATCTGGGCCTAAGATAGTGTCTAGAATCTGTGGCGTTCTGTATACAATGCTGAAACTACATCAGGAAACATTGTATTGCAGATTCCAATGCTCTGGGCCCTCTATAGTGTCTTTAATCTGTGGTGTTCTGTAGACAGCAGTGTGCTAAGTCAGAAAACAGTGTGTGTATGGCAGATTCCAGCAATCTGGGCCTAAGATAGTGTCTAGAATCTGTGGCGTTCTGTATACAATGCTGAAACTACATCAGGAAACATTGTATTGCAGATTCCAATGCTCTGGGCCCTCTATAGTGTCTTTAATCTGTGGTGTTCTGTAGACAGCAGTGTGCTAAGTCAGAAAACAGTGTGTGTATGGCAGATTCCAGCAATCTGGGCCTAAGATAGTGTCTAGAATCTGTGGCGTTCTGTATACAATGCTGAAACTACATCAGGAAACATTGTATTGCAGATTCCAATGCTCTGGGCCCTCTATAGTGTCTTTAATCTGTGGTGTTCTGTAGACAGCAGTGTGCTAAGTCAGAAAACAGTGTGTGTATGGCAGATTCCAGCAATAGCAATAAGATAGTGTCTAGAATCTGTGGCGTTCTGTATACAATGCTGAAACTACATCAGGAAACATTGTATTGCAGATTCCAATGCTCTGGGCCCTCTATAGTGTCTTTAATCTGTGGTGTTCTGTAGACAGCAGTGTGCTAAGTCAGAAAACAGTGTGTGTATGGCAGATTCCAGCAATAGCAATAAGATAGTGTCTAGAATCTGTGGCGTTCTGTATACAATGCTGAAACTACATCAGGAAACATTGTATTGCAGATTCCAATGCTCTGGGCCCTCTATAGTGTCTTAATCTGTGGTGTTCTGTAGACAGCAGTGTGCTAAGTCAGAAAACAGTGTGTGTATGGCAGATTCCAGCAATCTGGGCCTAAGATAGTGTCTAGAATCTGTGGCGTTCTGTATACAATGCTGAAACTACATCAGGAAACATTGTATTGCAGATTCCAATGCTCTGGGCCCTCTATAGTGTCTTTAATCTGTGGTGTTCTGTAGACAGCAGTGTGCTAAGTCAGAAAACAGTGTGTGTATGGCAGATTCCAGCAATAGCAATAAGATAATGTCTAGAATCTGTGGCGTTCTGTATACAATGCTGAAACTACATCAGGAAACATTGTATTGGGCGTGGCTTGGCTGCAGACTGAGATGGCCGCGTGAGGAAAGAGCTCCTCTGCACCATTGCTCTAAAAGCAACAAAAAAGCTACTAAAAGTCGAGATGGAGGATTTATTTGAAACCAGAAAGTCAAGACAATCGAAGGCTAAAAGAACCAAAGACTTTGATCGGACAAATCGGAGATTTAGATCACTTTCAACTCCAGGCCGGAAAAATCGAGACGCCGCTGGAGCAGTGTCTGATGATTCACCAAGCTCAAGCTATAGGCCTGACTACAATACAGACGGAGAATCCACCCAGATCACCCCTACTAATGCGGATGAAAAGATGCAACATCTACCTCCCAACACCCCTGTGAAGAAGGGGAAATCAACAACTGCTTTTCAGAAGCAATTAAATCGTGATTTCGAGCAAAAAAGAGACTTGCCAGGAAAATATACCATGAGGCCGGAAATAGGCCGCGATACGCTGGATGACAAAGAACAGCCCCGAAAATCGACTACACTCGAAAATAAAGAGGTAGCACAACAAGGGGACATCCACAATTCTGATGACCAGGAGGATGACACGCCAACCGCGAGTCCCCTGAAACACAAAAGCAAGCAAGCAAAAGAAACTGTGAGTACGGAACATCCGATCATAAATGTATCAGATCAATTTGCCGAATTTCAGGCAAAAGACAAAGAACTGTCAGCTGACTTGTTGAAAGATATGCTCCTAGCATTGAGGAGCTCGATAAATAATGACTTTAAGCAAGCTATAGTGCCTTTTCAGAAAGCCGTTGAGGAACTGGGAGACAGGGTGTCACATGTTGAAAATAAAATGGGTGACTTTGCAGAGTCACAAAATGAAATAATTGATCGAAGCAATGAGATGGAGGACCAGATTGAAAGTTTACAGGCAAAAGTCATAGATCTTGAAGATAGGAGCAGGAGGAACAATATTAAATTCAGGGGCATACCTGAATCTATTTCCAACAATGCCTTAATGCCATACATTACAGACTTGATAAAATTTCTGGTTCCTCATGCCAAAGACTTTGAGCTGAGTATTGACAGAGCTCACAGAATAGCAAAACCTGCATATCTTCCAAAGGATATCCCGAGAGACGTGCTGGCAAGATTTACATTTTTCCATATAAAAGAGCAAATGCTTAGGGAAATGAGGAAGGATCCAGATTTACCGGATCAGTTCTCAGGACTCAAATTATTCACTGACTTGTCAGCGGCTACTATCAAAGCCAGAAAGGATTTTTCAATTGTCACAAGAACTTTGAATGCCAACGGTATAAGCTATAGATGGGGATTCCCTGTAAAAGTTCTTGTGATTAAAGATGGGACTTTACATGCTTTAAAGACACCAGAAGCTGCATTAGAAACCCTGAAGGAATGGAATTTACAGATAGAAAGACCTCAATCCTATCAAAATAGGACCCCTAGAAGCCTGCAAGAAAGACGCTACTCAGAGAGGCCTTATCAACAGCACGATCAGACAAAGAAAACTACACCCAGAAGCAAGACCTGACTCATCCACAAAGAGCTCTGATATGTGTGGGGGAGACAGACCTCACGTTTGCCGGACTTAACCACCCCATTATTCACTTGATGACACGAGTTCATCAATTATTCTTTGCCTGGTTTAACACTAGGCTTGTTATTATGTTATTCATGTTCAATGTTACTGATTTACCAATCATTTGTTTATTAACTTTTATTTTTTTTGCAGGAATTCTTCACAAATGTGTTACAAGCAATTGTATATTCTCTCATGAGACCATCCATACTGATGACAAAACTGGTGTACTTAATACTGTTTATGATTTAAGTGGCGATCTGAAGGTTAAAGGTAAAAAGCTATTTGATTATGTATCAAAATGACTATAAAAATCACATCAATCAATGTCAAGGGACTAAACTCCCCATTTAAGAGAAATCAGCTGTGGAAAGAGGCATTAAATAAAAAATGTGACATCTTGTTTGCACAAGAAACCCATATTTCAAAAGGCAATACCCCCACAATTCAAAATAAGAGATTCCCCAAAATTATATACTCTGCCTATATTAAAAAGAAAAGAGGAGTACTAATTGCTTTCAAAGACTCAATTTCTATAGAAATCCAAGACCAATATATAGACCCGGGAGGGAGATTTATTATAATTGTGGCCCTTATAGAAAATAAACTTTTTACCCTAGTGAATGTATATGCCCCCAATATTGGCCAGACTAAATTCATGAGGAAATTAATTAAGAAAATAAATTCAATTAAAAAAGGCCATCTGATAATAGGTGGTGATTTTAATGCGGTCCTCAATTCTACCCTAGACACTACACATGGAGCTAGATACAGAGACTCCTACTTTCAAAAATTAGTAGAGGAAAATAATTTATTTGATATTTGGAGATTGCAACATGTTAGTGAAAGGGATTATACTTATTTTTCAAGCAAATGGAATTCCTATTCAAGGATAGATTTCTTTCTGATAGAAAGACCATTAATAGATACCATACATACAACAGAAATAGGATACATTACCTGGACAGACCATGCTCCAATACATCTGAACATATCGACATCACACTCTCAAATTAGTGACTACATGTGGAGAGTCAACCCACATATTCTATCAAACAACAAATATGCAAATTCAATAGAGAGAGATCTCAAGGAATATTTCAACATAAATGACACCCCAAACATGGACCCCTTTACTATATGGAATGCACATAAGGCTAAAATAAGAGGCTCTTTTATGTCCTTAGGCTCACATATCAAAAAACAGAGAGAGAAAGATATGAACGAAACGCTGAATAAAATCAAACAACTAGAGTCCCACAACAAAACCAATCCATCATATCACATCACTACTGAACTACAAAAATTAAGATTTAAACTATATAACCTAATGTTACATAAATATGAAAAATCATTAAGACAGTCCAAGATAAATTATTATTCACATGACAACAAATCAGGCGCATTATTGGCTAGAAGATTAAAAGCAAAAGCCCAAAAATCAAAAATCAACAAAATTGTACACCCTATAACAAATCAGACTAAACTTGCCCCAAGGGAGATAGCCAACGCTTTTAAAGACTACTATCAGAGGCTTTATAATTTAGCTTCTGATATAGACACACATCCAACTGAAACAGAAATTTCAAAATTTTTAGAAAAACTAAACCTTCCAAAACTCAATTCAGAACAACTCAGAACTTTAAACCTACCTATCTCACAGTTGGAAATATCCAAAGCCATATCAACCTCCCCCAACCAGAAGTCCCCTGGACCTGATGGATTTACTACAGAATATTATAAAAAATTTACAACAATCCTTCTCCCATATCTCCAAAAAATTTATAACTTGGCATTTACCACAGGAAAACTACCCAAAGAAATGTTGAGAGCAACTATAGTTACTATTCCCAAGCCGGGTAAAGACAACTCTGAAGTGAAAAACTATAGGCCTATATCTCTACTAAATGTAGATGTGAAGATCTATGCTAAAATAGTAGCCAACAGATTCCAAAACATATTACCTAACTTGATTCATAAAGACCAAGTAGGCTTTCTGAAAGGTAGACAGGGACCAGACAACACAAGAAGGATAATATCATTACTCCAAAATTGTGAAAAAAACAAAATTCCGTCCATATTTCTTACCATAGACGCAGAAAAGGCGTTTGACCGTATTAACTGGTCATATGCTTTTAAAGTATTGGAAACATTTGGAATAACAGGCCATATATATACAGGAATTACAGCACTGTATAGCAGTCCTTCTGCCAATGTTTATGTCAACAGCTCCATATCAGAAAGCTTTGATATTACAAATGGCACCCGTCAAGGATGCCCTTTCTCTCCCCTGCTCTTCATATTATCAATGGAACCCTTGGCAACAATTATTCGGCAAAATTCAGACATTAAGGGAATTACAATTGGCCAACAAGAATATAAGTTAGCTCTATTTGCAGATGACATAATTCTAACCCTGACGAACCCACAATCCTCACTAAAAGCATTCTTTGATACATCCCTAGATTTTAGTAAAATTTCATATTATAAAATTAATCAAGACAAATCCCAAGCCCTACCATTAAATATAGATTTAAATCTTCTAAAATATCTCCAATCCTCTTACAAACTAGATTGGCAAAAATCTGAAATCTCATACCTGGGTATTCAAGTGTCACATCCTTCTTCCACACTCTTTGAAACAAACTTTCCTAAAATAGTCAAGGAAATTGACAAAGACATAGCTGATTTCTCTAAAAATTTGATTTCTTGGCTTGGCAGGATAGCGGCCTATAAAATGCTGCTTCTGCCAAAACTCTTGTACCTCTTCAGATCGCTACCAATCGACATCCCAAAAGTATTTTTTGCATCAGTAAACACCAAACTTAAGTCATTTATCTGGGGGGATAAAAAACCTAGAGTTGCATTTAATGTCATCACAAGACACCACAAGAAAGGTGGCTTGGGAGTCCCTCATATCCAGAACTATTATTATGCAGCATTGTTAGACCAGCTCTCACACTGGTGGTCTGACAACCCTAATAAATTATGGGTGCAGATCGAAAGGGACATTTGCAAACTCAACACAATGAGAACCAGACTTCTAGCATATAGTTGGGGATTTCCTCCTCCCTCTCCCCCAATTAATACTGTAAAAATTTCTGATGAGACGTGGAAATGGTTTCTCAAACAACAGAAAGGAAACATTTATTTCCCTATGAATGATTCCACACTAGAGTTTATTCAAGACCAGGCGCCCACTATCCCTTTACTACATTGGAGGACATTAGGTATCAGCTCCCTACAAGATTTTTTCAAAGATAGTATAGTCACATCTTTTTCAGGCCTGAAAAATAAATTCGGGCTTGGGAGTGATGACTTTTACATATATCTAAATATAAGAGACTTTATCAATAAATATAAAATATTAGAAAAGGAAAAACTACCTAATATGTCTCTAATCTCTAAACTGTTTAGCAAACCCAAAGGTATAACAACATTTTACAACCTCCTAGCAGAACCCCATAATCTCTCCACTAACAACTATATACAAAAATGGGAAAAGGAACTACAATTGAAATTAACCTTACAAGACTGGTATATCACTTTTTCTAATACCCATAAGTACTTCCACAGCACCAACCATAGAGAAGCCCTGATTAAAACATACCTTAGATGGTACTACACACCAAGCAGAATACATTTTATATTCCCAGATACTCCTGATACCTGTTGGAGACAATGTGGAGAAAAAGGAACTCTAATCCACACCCTTTGGGAATGCAAGGCGATTAAACCTCTATGGGAAGCTGCAAATAAACTGCTTAGAACAATCCTAGGACACTATATTATTCTTTCACCACAACTTGCCTTATTGCTAATAGGACTAAATGATTTCCCTGAAGACTCTAAATCAATAATAGCACACATATCAATGGCTACTAAACTAGTCATCACTAGACACTGGAAGTCTAAAGATACACCACATATCAAAGAAGTTTGGCAGACAGTAAACAACACCTGTTCATTCGAAAAAGTCATCGCCTACATACAGAATAGAATCCCTACTTTCCACCTCAGATGGGACAAATGGATGGAAAGCTCATTCTATAAATCTCAAATATGTTAAATTGGAAAAAGATCCTGCACTGTTAAAATTAATTTTTTGTTCTTTCTTTTCTTTTGTTTTACTGTTTATGTTTATGTTAATGTGTGTTGGTTCAAACAGTTGTAATATCACCAAATGTTGTAACTGTGCTTATTTTAAAATTTAAAAAACCCAATAAAAACAATTTTGCAAAGGAAACATTGTATTGCAGATTCCAATGCTCTGGGCCCTCTATAGTGTCTTTAATCTGTGGTGTTCTGTAGACAGCAGTGTGCTAAGTCAGAAAACAGTGTGTGTATGGCAGATTCCATCAATAGCAATAAGATAGTGTCTAGAATCTGTGGCGCTCTGTAAACAATGCTGAAACTACATCAGGAAACATTGTATTGCAGATTCCAATGCTCTGGGCCCTCTATAGTGTCTTTAATCTGTGGTGTTCTGTAGACAGCAGTGTGCTAAGTCAGAAAACAGTGTGTGTATGGCAGATTCCAGCAATCTGGGCCTAAGATAGTGTCTAGAATCTGTGGCGTTCTGTATACAATGCTGAAACTACATCAGGAAACATGGTATTGCAGATTCCAATGCTCTGGGCCCTCTAGAGTGTCTTTAATCTGTGGTGTTCTGTAGACAGCAGTGTGCTAAGTCAGAAAACAGTGTGTGTATGGCAGATTCCAGCAATCTGGGCCTAAGATAGTGTCTAGAATCTGTGGCGTTCTGTATACAATGCTGAAACTACATCAGGAAACATGGTATTGCAGATTCCAATGCTCTGGGCCCTCTAGAGTGTCTTTAATCTGTGGTGTTCTGTAGACAGCAGTGTGCTAAGTCAGAAAACAGTGTGTGTATGGCAGATTCCAGCAATCTGGGCCTAAGATAGTGTCTAGAATCTGTGGCGTTCTGTATACAATGCTGAAACTACATCAGGAAACATGGTATTGCAGATTCCAATGCTCTGGGCCCTCTAGAGTGTCTTTAATCTGTGGTGTTCTGTAGACAGCAGTGTGCTGAGTCAGAAAACAGTGTGTGTATGGCAGATTCCAGCAATCTGGGCCTAAGATAGTGTCTAGAATCTGTGGCGTTCTGTATACAATGCTGAAACTACATCAGGAAACATGGTATTGCAGATTCCAATGCTCTGGGCCCTCTAGAGTGTCTTTAATCTGTGGTGTTCTGTAGACAGCAGTGTGCTAAGTCAGAAAACAGTGTGTGTATGGCAGATTCCAGCAATCTGGGCCTAAGATAGTGTCTAGAATCTGTGGCGTTCTGTATACAATGCTGAAACTACATCAGGAAACATGGTATTGCAGATTCCAATGCTCTGGGCCCTCTAGAGTGTCTTTAATCTGTGGTGTTCTGTAGACAGCAGTGTGCTAAGTCAGAAAACAGTGTGTGTATGGCAGATTCCAGCAATCTGGGCCTAAGATAGTGTCTAGAATCTGTGGCGTTCTGTATACAATGCTGAAACTACATCAGGAAACATGGTATTGCAGATTCCAATGCTCTGGGCCCTCTAGAGTGTCTTTAATCTGTGGTGTTCTGTAGACAGCAGTGTGCTAAGTCAGAAAACAGTGTGTGTATGGCAGATTCCAGCAATCTGGGCCTAAGATAGTGTCTAGAATCTGTGGCGTTCTGTATACAATGCTGAAACTACATCAGGAAACATGGTATTGCAGATTCCAATGCTCTGGGCCCTCTAGAGTGTCTTTAATCTGTGGTGTTCTGTAGACAGCAGTGTGCTAAGTCAGAAAACAGTGTGTGTATGGCAGATTCCAGCAATCTGGGCCTAAGATAGTGTCTAGAATCTGTGGCGTTCTGTATACAATGCTGAAACTACATCAGGAAACATGGTATTGCAGATTCCAATGCTCTGGGCCCTCTAGAGTGTCTTTAATCTGTGGTGTTCTGTAGACAGCAGTGTGCTAAGTCAGAAAACAGTGTGTGTATGGCAGATTCCAGCAATCTGGGCCTAAGATAGTGTCTAGAATCTGTGGCGTTCTGTATACAATGCTGAAACTACATCAGGAAACATGGTATTGCAGATTCCAATGCTCTGGGCCCTCTAGAGTGTCTTTAATCTGTGGTGTTCTGTAGACAGCAGTGTGCTAAGTCAGAAAACAGTGTGTGTATGGCAGATTCCAGCAATCTGGGCCTAAGATAGTGTCTAGAATCTGTGGCGTTCTGTATACAATGCTGAAACTACATCAGGAAACATGGTATTGCAGATTCCAATGCTCTGGGCCCTCTAGAGTGTCTTTAATCTGTGGTGTTCTGTAGACAGCAGTGTGCTAAGTCAGAAAACAGTGTGTGTATGGCAGATTCCAGCAATCTGGGCCTAAGATAGTGTCTAGAATCTGTGGCGTTCTGTATACAATGCTGAAACTACATCAGGAAACATGGTATTGCAGATTCCAATGCTCTGGGCCCTCTAGAGTGTCTTTAATCTGTGGTGTTCTGTAGACAGCAGTGTGCTAAGTCAGAAAACAGTGTGTGTATGGCAGATTCCAGCAATCTGGGCCTAAGATAGTGTCTAGAATCTGTGGCGTTCTGTATACAATGCTGAAACTACATCAGGAAACATGGTATTGCAGATTCCAATGCTCTGGGCCCTCTAGAGTGTCTTTAATCTGTGGTGTTCTGTAGACAGCAGTGTGCTAAGTCAGAAAACAGTGTGTGTATGGCAGATTCCAGCAATCTGGGCCTAAGATAGTGTCTAGAATCTGTGGCGTTCTGTATACAATGCTGAAACTACATCAGGAAACATGGTATTGCAGATTCCAATGCTCTGGGCCCTCTAGAGTGTCTTTAATCTGTGGTGTTCTGTAGACAGCAGTGTGCTGAGTCAGAAAACAGTGTGTGTATGGCAGATTCCAGCAATCTGGGCCTAAGATAGTGTCTAGAATCTGTGGCGTTCTGTATACAATGCTGAAACTACATCAGGAAACATGGTATTGCAGATTCCAATGCTCTGGGCCCTCTAGAGTGTCTTTAATCTGTGGTGTTCTGTAGACAGCAGTGTGCTAAGTCAGAAAACAGTGTGTGTATGGCAGATTCCAGCAATCTGGGCCTAAGATAGTGTCTAGAATCTGTGGCGTTCTGTATACAATGCTGAAACTACATCAGGAAACATGGTATTGCAGATTCCAATGCTCTGGGCCCTCTAGAGTGTCTTTAATCTGTGGTGTTCTGTAGACAGCAGTGTGCTAAGTCAGAAAACAGTGTGTGTATGGCAGATTCCAGCAATCTGGGCCTAAGATAGTGTCTAGAATCTGTGGCGTTCTGTATACAATGCTGAAACTACATCAGGAAACATGGTATTGCAGATTCCAATGCTCTGGGCCCTCTAGAGTGTCTTTAATCTGTGGTGTTCTGTAGACAGCAGTGTGCTGAGTCAGAAAACAGTGTGTGTATGGCAGATTCCAGCAATCTGGGCCTAAGATAGTGTCTAGAATCTGTGGCGTTCTGTATACAATGCTGAAACTACATCAGGAAACATGGTATTGCAGATTCCAATGCTCTGGGCCCTCTAGAGTGTCTTTAATCTGTGGTGTTCTGTAGACAGCAGTGTGCTAAGTCAGAAAACAGTGTGTGTATGGCAGATTCCAGCAATCTGGGCCTAAGATAGTGTCTAGAATCTGTGGCGTTCTGTATACAATGCTGAAACTACATCAGGAAACATGGTATTGCAGATTCCAATGCTCTGGGCCCTCTAGAGTGTCTTTAATCTGTGGTGTTCTGTAGACAGCAGTGTGCTAAGTCAGAAAACAGTGTGTGTATGGCAGATTCCAGCAATCTGGGCCTAAGATAGTGTCTAGAATCTGTGGCGTTCTGTATACAATGCTGAAACTACATCAGGAAACATGGTATTGCAGATTCCAATGCTCTGGGCCCTCTAGAGTGTCTTTAATCTGTGGTGTTCTGTAGACAGCAGTGTGCTAAGTCAGAAAACAGTGTGTGTATGGCAGATTCCAGCAATCTGGGCCTAAGATAGTGTCTAGAATCTGTGGCGTTCTGTATACAATGCTGAAACTACATCAGGAAACATTGTATTGCAGATTCCAATGCTCTGGGCCCTCTAGAGTGTCTTTAATCTGTGGTGTTCTGTAGACAGCAGTGTGCTAAGTCAGAAAACAGTGTGTGTATGGCAGATTCCAGCAATCTGGGCCTAAGATAGTGTCTAGAATCTGTGGCGTTCTGTATACAATGCTGAAACTACATCAGGAAACATGGTATTGCAGATTCCAATGCTCTGGGCCCTCTAGAGTGTCTTTAATCTGTGGTGTTCTGTAGACAGCAGTGTGCTGAGTCAGAAAACAGTGTGTGTATGGCAGATTCCAGCAATCTGGGCCTAAGATAGTGTCTAGAATCTGTGGCGTTCTGTATACAATGCTGAAACTACATCAGGAAACATGGTATTGCAGATTCCAATGCTCTGGGCCCTCTAGAGTGTCTTTAATCTGTGGTGTTCTGTAGACAGCAGTGTGCTAAGTCAGAAAACAGTGTGTGTATGGCAGATTCCAGCAATCTGGGCCTAAGATAGTGTCTAGAATCTGTGGCGTTCTGTATACAATGCTGAAACTACATCAGGAAACATGGTATTGCAGATTCCAATGCTCTGGGCCCTCTAGAGTGTCTTTAATCTGTGGTGTTCTGTAGACAGCAGTGTGCTAGTCAGAAAACAGTGTGTGTATGGCAGATTCCAGCAATCTGGGCCTAAGATAGTGTCTAGAATCTGTGGCGTTCTGTATACAATGCTGAAACTACATCAGGAAACATGGTATTGCAGATTCCAATGCTCTGGGCCCTCTAGAGTGTCTTTAATCTGTGGTGTTCTGTAGACAGCAGTGTGCTGAGTCAGAAAACAGTGTGTGTATGGCAGATTCCAGCAATCTGGGCCTAAGATAGTGTCTAGAATCTGTGGCGTTCTGTATACAATGCTGAAACTACATCAGGAAACATGGTATTGCAGATTCCAATGCTCTGGGCCCTCTAGAGTGTCTTTAATCTGTGGTGTTCTGTAGACAGCAGTGTGCTAAGTCAGAAAACAGTGTGTGTATGGCAGATTCCAGCAATCTGGGCCTAAGATAGTGTCTAGAATCTGTGGCGTTCTGTATACAATGCTGAAACTACATCAGGAAACATGGTATTGCAGATTCCAATGCTCTGGGCCCTCTAGAGTGTCTTTAATCTGTGGTGTTCTGTAGACAGCAGTGTGCTGAGTCAGAAAACAGTGTGTGTATGGCAGATTCCAGCAATCTGGGCCTAAGATAGTGTCTAGAATCTGTGGCGTTCTGTATACAATGCTGAAACTACATCAGGAAACATGGTATTGCAGATTCCAATGCTCTGGGCCCTCTAGAGTGTCTTTAATCTGTGGTGTTCTGTAGACAGCAGTGTGCTAAGTCAGAAAACAGTGTGTGTATGGCAGATTCCAGCAATCTGGGCCTAAGATAGTGTCTAGAATCTGTGGCGTTCTGTATACAATGCTGAAACTACATCAGGAAACATGGTATTGCAGATTCCAATGCTCTGGGCCCTCTAGAGTGTCTTTAATCTGTGGTGTTCTGTAGACAGCAGTGTGCTGAGTCAGAAAACAGTGTGTGTATGGCAGATTCCAGCAATCTGGGCCTAAGATAGTGTCTAGAATCTGTGGCGTTCTGTATACAATGCTGAAACTACATCAGGAAACATGGTATTGCAGATTCCAATGCTCTGGGCCCTCTAGAGTGTCTTTAATCTGTGGTGTTCTGTAGACAGCAGTGTGCTAAGTCAGAAAACAGTGTGTGTATGGCAGATTCCAGCAATCTGGGCCTAAGATAGTGTCTAGAATCTGTGGCGTTCTGTATACAATGCTGAAACTACATCAGGAAACATGGTATTGCAGATTCCAATGCTCTGGGCCCTCTAGAGTGTCTTTAATCTGTGGTGTTCTGTAGACAGCAGTGTGCTAAGTCAGAAAACAGTGTGTGTATGGCAGATTCCAGCAATCTGGGCCTAAGATAGTGTCTAGAATCTGTGGCGTTCTGTATACAATGCTGAAACTACATCAGGAAACATGGTATTGCAGATTCCAATGCTCTGGGCCCTCTAGAGTGTCTTTAATCTGTGGTGTTCTGTAGACAGCAGTGTGCTGAGTCAGAAAACAGTGTGTGTATGGCAGATTCCAGCAATCTGGGCCTAAGATAGTGTCTAGAATCTGTGGCGTTCTGTATACAATGCTGAAACTACATCAGGAAACATGGTATTGCAGATTCCAATGCTCTGGGCCCTCTAGAGTGTCTTTAATCTGTGGTGTTCTGTAGACAGCAGTGTGCTAAGTCAGAAAACAGTGTGTGTATGGCAGATTCCAGCAATCTGGGCCTAAGATAGTGTCTAGAATCTGTGGCGTTCTGTATACAATGCTGAAACTACATCAGGAAACATGGTATTGCAGATTCCAATGCTCTGGGCCCTCTAGAGTGTCTTTAATCTGTGGTGTTCTGTAGACAGCAGTGTGCTAAGTCAGAAAACAGTGTGTGTATGGCAGATTCCAGCAATCTGGGCCTAAGATAGTGTCTAGAATCTGTGGCGTTCTGTATACAATGCTGAAACTACATCAGGAAACATGGTATTGCAGATTCCAATGCTCTGGGCCCTCTAGAGTGTCTTTAATCTGTGGTGTTCTGTAGACAGCAGTGTGCTAAGTCAGAAAACAGTGTGTGTATGGCAGATTCCAGCAATCTGGGCCTAAGATAGTGTCTAGAATCTGTGGCGTTCTGTATACAATGCTGAAACTACATCAGGAAACATTGTATTGCAGATTCCAATGCTCTGGGCCCTCTAGAGTGTCTTTAATCTGTGGTGTTCTGTAGACAGCAGTGTGCTAAGTCAGAAAACAGTGTGTGTATGGCAGATTCCAGCAATCTGGGCCTAAGATAGTGTCTAGAATCTGTGGCGTTCTGTATACAATGCTGAAACTACATCAGGAAACATGGTATTGCAGATTCCAATGCTCTGGGCCCTCTAGAGTGTCTTTAATCTGTGGTGTTCTGTAGACAGCAGTGTGCTAAGTCAGAAAACAGTGTGTGTATGGCAGATTCAGCAATCTGGGCCTAAGATAGTGTCTAGAATCTGTGGCGTTCTGTATACAATGCTGAAACTACATCAGGAAACATGGTATTGCAGATTCCAATGCTCTGGGCCCTCTAGAGTGTCTTTAATCTGTGGTGTTCTGTAGACAGCAGTGTGCTGAGTCAGAAAACAGTGTGTGTATGGCAGATTCCAGCAATCTGGGCCTAAGATAGTGTCTAGAATCTGTGGCGTTCTGTATACAATGCTGAAACTACATCAGGAAACATGGTATTGCAGATTCCAATGCTCTGGGCCCTCTAGAGTGTCTTTAATCTGTGGTGTTCTGTAGACAGCAGTGTGCTAAGTCAGAAAACAGTGTGTGTATGGCAGATTCCAGCAATCTGGGCCTAAGATAGTGTCTAGAATCTGTGGCGTTCTGTATACAATGCTGAAACTACATCAGGAAACATGGTATTGCAGATTCCAATGCTCTGGGCCCTCTAGAGTGTCTTTAATCTGTGGTGTTCTGTAGACAGCAGTGTGCTAAGTCAGAAAACAGTGTGTGTATGGCAGATTCCAGCAATCTGGGCCTAAGATAGTGTCTAGAATCTGTGGCGTTCTGTATACAATGCTGAAACTACATCAGGAAACATGGTATTGCAGATTCCAATGCTCTGGGCCCTCTAGAGTGTCTTTAATCTGTGGTGTTCTGTAGACAGCAGTGTGCTAAGTCAGAAAACAGTGTGTGTATGGCAGATTCCAGCAATCTGGGCCTAAGATAGTGTCTAGAATCTGTGGCGTTCTGTATACAATGCTGAAACTACATCAGGAAACATGGTATTGCAGATTCCAATGCTCTGGGCCCTCTAGAGTGTCTTTAATCTGTGGTGTTCTGTAGACAGCAGTGTGCTGAGTCAGAAAACAGTGTGTGTATGGCAGATTCCAGCAATCTGGGCCTAAGATAGTGTCTAGAATCTGTGGCGTTCTGTATACAATGCTGAAACTACATCAGGAAACATGGTATTGCAGATTCCAATGCTCTGGGCCCTCTAGAGTGTCTTTAATCTGTGGTGTTCTGTAGACAGCAGTGTGCTAAGTCAGAAAACAGTGTGTGTATGGCAGATTCCAGCAATCTGGGCCTAAGATAGTGTCTAGAATCTGTGGCGTTCTGTATACAATGCTGAAACTACATCAGGAAACATGGTATTGCAGATTCCAATGCTCTGGGCCCTCTAGAGTGTCTTTAATCTGTGGTGTTCTGTAGACAGCAGTGTGCTAAGTCAGAAAACAGTGTGTGTATGGCAGATTCCAGCAATCTGGGCCTAAGATAGTGTCTAGAATCTGTGGCGTTCTGTATACAATGCTGAAACTACATCAGGAAACATGGTATTGCAGATTCCAATGCTCTGGGCCCTCTAGAGTGTCTTTAATCTGTGGTGTTCTGTAGACAGCAGTGTGCTAAGTCAGAAAACAGTGTGTGTATGGCAGATTCCAGCAATCTGGGCCTAAGATAGTGTCTAGAATCTGTGGCGTTCTGTATACAATGCTGAAACTACATCAGGAAACATGGTATTGCAGATTCCAATGCTCTGGGCCCTCTAGAGTGTCTTTAATCTGTGGTGTTCTGTAGACAGCAGTGTGCTAAGTCAGAAAACAGTGTGTGTATGGCAGATTCCAGCAATCTGGGCCTAAGATAGTGTCTAGAATCTGTGGCGTTCTGTATACAATGCTGAAACTACATCAGGAAACATGGTATTGCAGATTCCAATGCTCTGGGCCCTCTAGAGTGTCTTTAATCTGTGGTGTTCTGTAGACAGCAGTGTGCTAAGTCAGAAAACAGTGTGTGTATGGCAGATTCCAGCAATCTGGGCCTAAGATAGTGTCTAGAATCTGTGGCGTTCTGTATACAATGCTGAAACTACATCAGGAAACATGGTATTGCAGATTCCAATGCTCTGGGCCCTCTAGAGTGTCTTTAATCTGTGGTGTTCTGTAGACAGCAGTGTGCTAAGTCAGAAAACAGTGTGTGTATGGCAGATTCCAGCAATCTGGGCCTAAGATAGTGTCTAGAATCTGTGGCGTTCTGTATACAATGCTGAAACTACATCAGGAAACATGGTATTGGGGGCGTGGCTTGGCTGCAGACTGAGATGGCCGCGTGAGGAAAGAGCTCCTCTGCACCATTGCTCTAAAAGCAACAAAAAAGCTACTAAAAGTCGAGATGGAGGATTTATTTGAAACCAGAAAGTCAAGACAATCGAAGGCTAAAAGAACCAAAGACTTTGATCGGACAAATCGGAGATTTAGATCACTTTCAACTCCAGGCCGGAAAAATCGAGACGCCGCTGGAGCAGTGTCTGATGATTCACCAAGCTCAAGCTATAGGCCTGACTACAATACAGACGGAGAATCCACCCAGATCACCCCTACTAATGCGGATGAAAAGATGCAACATCTACCTCCCAACACCCCTGTGAAGAAGGGGAAATCAACAACTGCTTTTCAGAAGCAATTAAATCGTGATTTCGAGCAAAAAAGAGACTTGCCAGGAAAATATACCATGAGGCCGGAAATAGGCCGCGATACGCTGGATGACAAAGAACAGCCCCGAAAATCGACTACACTCGAAAATAAAGAGGTAGCACAACAAGGGGACATCCACAATTCTGATGACCAGGAGGATGACACGCCAACCGCGAGTCCCCTGAAACACAAAAGCAAGCAAGCAAAAGACACTGTGAGTACGGAACATCCGATCATAAATGTATCAGATCAATTTGCCGAATTTCAGGCAAAAGACAAAGAACTGTCAGCTGACTTGTTGAAAGATATGCTCCTAGCATTGAGGAGCTCGATAAATAATGACTTTAAGCAAGCTATAGTGCCTTTTCAGAAAGCCGTTGAGGAACTGGGAGACAGGGTGTCACATGTTGAAAATAAAATGGGTGACTTTGCAGAGTCACAAAATGAAATAATTGATCGAAGCAATGAGATGGAGGACCAGATTGAAAGTTTACAGGCAAAAGTCATAGATCTTGAAGATAGGAGCAGGAGGAACAATATTAAATTCAGGGGCATACCTGAATCTATTTCCAACAATGCCTTAATGCCATACATTACAGACTTGATAAAATTTCTGGTTCCTCATGCCAAAGACTTTGAGCTGAGTATTGACAGAGCTCACAGAATAGCAAAACCTGCATATCTTCCAAAGGATATCCCGAGAGACGTGCTGGCAAGATTTACATTTTTCCATATAAAAGAGCAAATGCTTAGGGAAATGAGGAAGGATCCAGATTTACCGGATCAGTTCTCAGGACTCAAATTATTCACTGACTTGTCAGCGGCTACTATCAAAGCCAGAAAGGATTTTTCAATTGTCACAAGAACTTTGAATGCCAACGGTATAAGCTATAGATGGGGATTCCCTGTAAAAGTTCTTGTGATTAAAGATGGCACTTTACATGCTTTAAAGACACCAGAAGCTGCATTAGAAACCCTGAAGGAATGGAATTTACAGATAGAAAGACCTCAATCCTATCAAAATAGGACCCCTAGAAGCCTGCAAGAAAGACGCTACTCAGAGAGGCCTTATCAACAGCACGATCAGACAAAGAAAACTACACCCAGAAGCAAAACCTGACTCATCCACAAAGAGCTCTGATATGTGTGGGGGAGACAGACCTCACGTTTGCCGGACTTAACCACCCCATTATTCACTTGATGACACGAGTTCATCAATTATTCTTTGCCTGGTTTAACACTAGGCTTGTTATTATGTTATTCATGTTCAATGTTACTGATTTACCAATCATTTGTTTATTAACTTTTATTTTTTTTGCAGGAATTCTTCACAAATGTGTTACAAGCAATTGTATATTCTCTCATGAGACCATCCATACTGATGACAAAACTGGTGTACTTAATACTGTTTATGATTTAAGTGGCGATCTGAAGGTTAAAGGTAAAAAGCTATTTGATTATGTATCAAAATGACTATAAAAATCACATCAATCAATGTCAAGGGACTAAACTCCCCATTTAAGAGAAATCAGCTGTGGAAAGAGGCATTAAATCAAAAATGTGACATCTTGTTTGCACAAGAAACCCATATTTCAAAAGGCAATACCCCCACAATTCAAAATAAGAGATTCCCCAAAATTATATACTCTGCCTATATTAAAAAGAAAAGAGGAGTACTAATTGCTTTCAAAGACTCAATTTCTATAGAAATCCAAGACCAATATATAGACCCGGGAGGGAGATTTATTATAATTGTGGCCCTTATAGAAAATAAACTTTTTACCCTAGTGAATGTATATGCCCCCAATATTGGCCAGACTAAATTCATGAGGAAATTAATTAAGAAAATAAATTCAATTAAAAAAGGCCATCTGATAATAGGTGGTGATTTTAATGCGGTCCTCAATTCTACCCTAGACACTACACATGGAGCTAGATACAGAGACTCCTACTTTCAAAAATTAGTAGAGAAAAATAATTTATTTGATATTTGGAGATTGCAACATGTTAGTGAAAGGGATTATACTTATTTTTCAAGCAAATGGAATTCCTATTCAAGGATAGATTTCTTTCTGATAGAAAGACCATTAATAGATACCATACATACAACAGAAATAGGATACATTACCTGGACAGACCATGCTCCAATACATCTGAACATATCGACATCACACTCTCAAATTAGTGACTACATGTGGAGAGTCAACCCACATATTCTATCAAACAACAAATATGCAAATTCAATAGAGAGAGATCTCAAGGAATATTTCAACATAAATGACACCCCAAACATGGACCCCTTTACTATATGGAATGCACATAAGGCTAAAATAAGAGGCTCTTTTATGTCCTTAGGCTCACATATCAAAAAACAGAGAGAGAAAGATATGAACGAAACGCTGAATAAAATCAAACAACTAGAGTCCCACAACAAAACCAATCCATCATATCACATCACTACTGAACTACAAAAATTAAGATTTAAACTATATAACCTAATGTTACATAAATATGAAAAATCATTAAGACAGTCCAAGATAAATTATTATTCACATGACAACAAATCAGGCGCATTATTGGCTAGAAGATTAAAAGCAAAAGCCCAAAAATCAAAAATCAACAAAATTGTACACCCTATAACAAATCAGACTAAACTTGCCCCAAGGGAGATAGCCAACGCTTTTAAAGACTACTATCAGAGGCTTTATAATTTAGCTTCTGATATAGACACACATCCAACTGAAACAGAAATTTCAAAATTTTTAGAAAAACTAAACCTTCCAAAACTCAATTCAGAACAACTCAGAACTTTAAACCTACCTATCTCACAGTTGGAAATATCCAAAGCCATATCAACCTCCCCCAACCAGAAGTCCTCTGGACCTGATGGATTTACTACAGAATATTATAAAAAATTTACAATAATCCTTCTCCCATATCTCCAAAAAATTTATAACTTGGCATTTACCACAGGAAAACTACCCAAAGAAATGTTGAGAGCAACTATAGTTACTATTCCCAAGCCGGGTAAAGACAACTCTGAAGTGAAAAACTATAGGCCTATATCTCTACTAAATGTAGATGTGAAGATCTATGCTAAAATAGTAGCCAACAGATTCCAAAACATATTACCTAACTTGATTCATAAAGACCAAGTAGGCTTTCTGAAAGGTAGACAGGGACCAGACAACACAAGAAGGATAATATCATTACTCCAAAATTGTGAAAAAAACAAAATTCCGTCCATATTTCTTACCATAGACGCAGAAAAGGCGTTTGACCGTATTAACTGGTCATATGCTTTTAAAGTATTGGAAACATTTGGAATAACAGGCCATATATATACAGGAATTACAGCACTGTATAGCAGTCCTTCTGCCAATGTTTATGTCAACAGCTCCATATCAGAAAGCTTTGATATTACAAATGGCACCCGTCAAGGATGCCCTTTCTCTCCCCTGCTCTTCATATTATCAATGGAACCCTTGGCAACAATTATTCGGCAAAATTCAGACATTAAGGGAATTACAATTGGCCAACAAGAATATAAGTTAGCTCTATTTGCAGATGACATAATTCTAACCCTGACGAACCCACAATCCTCACTAAAAGCATTCTTTGATACATCCCTAGATTTTAGTAAAA
Organism: Bufo bufo; assembly: GCF_905171765.1. Lineage (NCBI taxonomy): Eukaryota > Metazoa > Chordata > Amphibia > Anura > Bufonidae > Bufo > Bufo bufo. The sequence goes on from NW_024401160.1 coordinate 105,049, forward strand.
TTTCATATTATAAAATTAATCAAGACAAATCCCAAGCCCTACCATTAAATATAGATTTAAATCTTCTAAAATATCTCCAATCCTCTTACAAACTAGATTGGCAAAAATCTGAAATCTCATACCTGGGTATTCAAGTGTCACATCCTTCTTCCACACTCTTTGAAACAAACTTTCCTAAAATAGTCAAGGAAATTGACAAAGACATAGCTGATTTCTCTAAAAATTTGATTTCTTGGCTTGGCAGGATAGCGGCCTATAAAATGCTGCTTCTGCCAAAACTTTTGTACCTCTTCAGATCGCTACCAATCGACATCCCAAAAGTATTTTTTGCATCAGTAAACACCAAACTTAAGTCATTTATCTGGGGGGATAAAAAACCCAGAGTTGCATTTAATGTCACCACAAGACACCACAAGAAAGGTGGCTTGGGAGTCCCTCATATCCAGAACTATTATTATGCAGCATTGTTAGACCAGCTCTCACACTGGTGGTCTGACAACCCTAATAAATTATGGGTGCAGATCGAAAGGGACATTTGCAAACTCAACACAATGAGAACCAGACTTCTAGCATATAGTTGGGGATTTCCTCCTCCCTCTCCCCCAATTAATACTGTAAAAATTTCTGATGAGACGTGGAAATGGTTTCTCAAGCAACAGAAAGGAAACATTTATTTCCCTATGAATGATTCCACACTAGAGTTTATTCAAGACCAGGCGCCCACTATCCCTTTACTACATTGGAGGACATTAGGTATCAGCTCCCTACAAGATTTTTTCAAAGATAGTATAGTCACATCTTTTTCAGGCCTGAAAAATAAATTCGGGCTTGGGAGTGATGACTTTTACATATATCTAAATATAAGAGACTTTATCAATAAATATAAAATATTAGAAAAGGAAAAACTACCTAATATGTCTCTAATCTCTAAACTGTTTAGCAAACCCAAAGGTATAACAACATTTTACAACCTCCTAGCAGAACCCCATAATCTCTCCACTAACAACTATATACAAAAATGGGAAAAGGAACTACAATTGAAATTAACCTTACAAGACTGGTATATCACTTTTTCCAATACCCATAAGTACTTCCACAGCACCAACCATAGAGAAGCCCTGATTAAAACATACCTTAGATGGTACTACACACCAAGCAGAATACATCTTATATTCCCAGATACTCCTGATACCTGTTGGAGACAATGTGGAGAAAAAGGAACTCTAATCCACACCCTTTGGGAATGCAAGGCGATTAAACCTCTATGGGAAGCTGCAAATAAACTGCTTAGAACAATCCTAGGACACTATATTATTCTTTCACCACAACTTGCCTTATTGCTAATAGGACTAAATGATTTCCCTGAAGACTCTAAATCAATAATAGCACACATATCAATGGCTACTAAACTAGTCATCACTAGACACTGGAAGTCTAAAGATACACCACATATCAAAGAAGTTTGGCAGACAGTAAACAACACCTGTTCATTCGAAAAAGTCATCGCCTACATACAGAATAGAATCCCTACTTTCCACCTCAGATGGGACAAATGGATGGAAAGCTCATTCTATAAATCTCAAATATGTTAAATTGGAAAATGATCCTGCACTGTTAAAATTAATTTTTTGTTCTTTCTTTTCTTTTGTTTTACTGTTTATGTTTATGTTAATGTGTGTTGGTTCAAACAGTTGTAATATCACCAAATGTTGTAACTGTGCTTATTTTAAAATTTAAAAAACCCAATAAAAACAATTTTGCAAAGGAAACATGGTATTGCAGATTCCAATGCTCTGGGCCCTCTAGAGTGTCTTTAATCTGTGGTGTTCTGTAGACAGCAGTGTGCTAAGTCAGAAAACAGTGTGTGTATGGCAGATTCCAGCAATCTGGGCCTAAGATAGTGTCTAGAATCTGTGGCGTTCTGTATACAATGCTGAAACTACATTAGGAAACATGGTATTGCAGATTCCAATGCTCTGGGCCCTCTAGAGTGTCTTTAATCTGTGGTGTTCTGTAGACAGCAGTGTGCTAAATCAGAAAACAGTGTGTGTATGGCAGATTCCAGCAATCTGGGCCTAAGATAGTGTCTAGAATCTGTGGCGTTCTGTATACAATGCTGAAACTACATCAGGAAACATGGTATTGCAGATTCCAATGCTCTGGGCCCTCTAGAGTGTCTTTAATCTGTTGTGTTCTGTAGACAGCAGTGTGCTAAGTCAGAAAACAGTGTGTGTATGTCAGATTCCAGCAATCTGGGCCTAAGATAGTGTCTAGAATCTGTGGCGTTCTGTATACAATGCTGAAACTACATCAGGAAACATGGTATTGCAGATTCCAATGCTCTGGGCCCTCTAGAGTGTCTTTAATCTGTGGTGTTCTGTAGACAGCAGTGTGCTGAGTCAGAAAACAGTGTGTGTATGGCAGATTCCAGCAATCTGGGCCTAAGATAGTGTCTAGAATCTGTGGCGTTCTGTATACAATGCTGAAACTACATCAGGAAACATGGTATTGCAGATTCCAATGCTCTGGGCCCTCTAGAGTGTCTTTAATCTGTGGTGTTCTGTAGACAGCAGTGTGCTAAGTCAGAAAACAGTGTGTGTATGGCAGATTCCAGCAATCTGGGCCTAAGATAGTGTCTAGAATCTGTGGCGTTCTGTATACAATGCTGAAACTACATCAGGAAACATGGTATTGCAGATTCCAATGTTCTGGGCCCTCTAGAGTGTCTTTAATCTGTTGTGTTCTGTAGACAGCAGTGTGCTAAGTCAGAAAACAGTGTGTGTATGGCAGATTCCAGCAATCTGGGCCTAAGATAGTGTCTAGAATCTGTGGCGTTCTGTATACAATGCTGAAACTACATCAGGAAACATGGTATTGCAGATTCCAATGCTCTGGGCCCTCTAGAGTGTCTTTAATCTGTGGTGTTCTGTAGACAGCAGTGTGCTAAGTCAGAAAACAGTGTGTGTATGGCAGATTCCAGCAATCTGGGCCTAAGATAGTGTCTAGAATCTGTGGCGTTCTGTATACAATGCTGAAACTACATCAGGAAACATGGTATTGCAGATTCCAATGCTCTGGGCCCTCTAGAGTGTCTTTAATCTGTGGTGTTCTGTAGACAGCAGTGTGCTGAGTCAGAAAACAGTGTGTGTATGGCAGATTCCAGCAATCTGGGCCTAAGATAGTGTCTAGAATCTGTGGCGTTCTGTATACAATGCTGAAACTACATCAGGAAACATGGTATTGCAGATTCCAATGCTCTGGGCCCTCTAGAGTGTCTTTAATCTGTGGTGTTCTGTAGACAGCAGTGTGCTAAGTCAGAAAACAGTGTGTGTATGGCAGATTCCAGCAATCTGGGCCTAAGATAGTGTCTAGAATCTGTGGCGTTCTGTATACAATGCTGAAACTACATCAGGAAACATGGTATTGCAGATTCCAATGCTCTGGGCCCTCTAGAGTGTCTTTAATCTGTGGTGTTCTGTAGACAGCAGTGTGCTAAATCAGAAAACAGTGTGTGTATGGCAGATTCCAGCAATCTGGGCCTAAGATAGTGTCTAGAATCTGTGGCGTTCTGTATACAATGCTGAAACTACATCAGGAAACATGGTATTGCAGATTCCAATGCTCTGGGCCCTCTAGAGTGTCTTTAATCTGTGGTGTTCTGTAGACAGCAGTGTGCTAAGTCAGAAAACAGTGTGTGTATGGCAGATTCCAGCAATCTGGGCCTAAGATAGTGTCTAGAATCTGTGGCGTTCTGTATACAATGCTGAAACTACATCAGGAAACATGGTATTGCAGATTCCAATGCTCTGGGCCCTCTAGAGTGTCTTTAATCTGTGGTGTTCTGTAGACAGCAGTGTGCTAAGTCAGAAAACAGTGTGTGTATGGCAGATTCCAGCAATCTGGGCCTAAGATAGTGTCTAGAATCTGTGGCGTTCTGTATACAATGCTGAAACTACATCAGGAAACATGGTATTGCAGATTCCAATGCTCTGGGCCCTCTAGAGTGTCTTTATTCTGTGGTGTTCTGTAGACAGCAGTGTGCTAAGTCAGAAAACAGTGTGTGTATGGCAGATTCCAGCAATCTGGGCCTAAGATAGTGTCTAGAATCTGTGGCGTTCTGTATACAATGCTGAAACTACATCAGGAAACATGGTATTGCAGATTCCAATGCTCTGGGCCCTCTAGAGTGTCTTTAATCTGTGGTGTTCTGTAGACAGCAGTGTGCTGAGTCAGAAAACAGTGTGTGTATGGCAGATTCCAGCAATCTGGGCCTAAGATAGTGTCTAGAATCTGTGGCGTTCTGTGTAAATTATTATTTTATTTACATTTTATACTTATTTTTTTCATAAGTATGAAAAGGTTACATAAACCATCTGATCATAACAGTGCACAATTTTGTAGCATATATAACATCGATTACAATGTAAATCATAACGAACATCAATCAGTTAATTGGGAAGGGAGTAGGGTAGGAAAAAAAAAGTGTAAGACAAAATATGACTTAGCTTGCTCATACAAGTGAATAACTTGTTGGAAGAAGCTAATTACTCGTGAGCCTAAAACCATCTAGGTACATTATAATGATCATCTGTTTTAATCTAAGCAGAGAAGATATCTGATTTATCCGCATCAAGCCATCTTCTCCAAATCTTCTCAAACTTGTCTGGTCTGTTTGCCGTAAGCCATCTTTTTCGTTCAAAATCGCATACTTTATACAGTTCAGTGAACCAGTCGTTCAAAGACGGTGGGTCTTTCTGAAGCCATCTCCTTGGGATAAGTATCTTGGCAATGTTTAGAAAAAAGTTGCAAAGATCTGATTTTGCGACATGTTGATGTGTGTTATACAAGTTAAACAAAACTAGGTTAACAGATAGAGTAATATCCGTGCCAAAAGTCTTATTGATCACGCTGCAAATATCCTTCCAGAAGGTGGTGAGAGAAGGACATGAGAACCATATATGCACATAATTTCCGATACCCTGTCCGCATCTCCAGCACACATTAGAAACTTCAGGGTTATACCTACTTAGTAGCAGTGGAGTTCTATACCATCTAGTGGTGATCTTATATTGGAGTTCTTGGTAATTGTATGCTGGAGAATTGGAGAGCGCACCGGTCAGTATTGCTAATTTCTGAGTTTCAGATAGTGGGTGTTGAAGTTCTTTGGACCAGCTTTCTAGAAAACCTGGTTCGCTTGAGGGAGTGTTAATCAGTCCATAGCATTTCGAAAAAATGTGTGGAATAGGGGTTTTGGTGGAAATAACTTTGAGCCACCAAGAATTCTCACAGAGAGGCGAAATGGGGACCTCAAAGGCTTTAAGGAAATGGAATAACTTCTTAAATTGATCCTCGGGAATGTTCTGGCAAGCAATGAGCGAGCTCAATTGTGATTTATCTAGTGGTCTTCCCTTAATCCATAGTGCCTTTAAAGGAATCATCTCCCCTTTGGCGTCACACTTCAAATTGTCATGCCAGAACATCCACGTGGTAGGGATGATGCAAGTAATTGGTGATTCCCTGGACAACTCTTGAACAAAGTGTAAGTTAGCGTTCAAGGAGTGCCACTTCCTTACTGTTTCCCTAGTTATTACATTTTTAATTCCTTTTCGTCTTTTTGGGAAGGTAGAGGTCTTCCAAAGTAGAGACGTTAAGTCTATTCCTGCGAAATCACGTTCTATCAAGACCCATTTCTTTCTTACCGGATGTGTGAACCATTCGAGTGACCTGGAAAGCCACGCAGCTTTATAGAATTTCTCTAAATCTGGGAGATTAACCCCTCCGTCTTTCCTGGCTCTAGATAGAAGCTCATAGGATAGCCTAGAAGCTTTGCCCTTCCAAATGAACTTAGTTATCATCCTCCTGAGTTTATTAAAGAAATCTTTGGGTATATTGATGGGCAGTGTTTGTAATAGGTATAGAATCTTGGGTACTATAGACATTTTTATCACATTTATTCTACCAAACCAAGATAGCCAAAGATCCTCCCATTCCTTAAGTTGTATTTCCGTCTGTTTTAGTATTTTGGGGAAATTTAATTTATAGAGTTCTTTAATATTATGACAAAGATTAGTTCCCAGGTACTTGAAAGCACTAATCGTTGGTTTCAAAGCACTCAGAGAGATAATTTTCTCCCAGTCACGGGGCCTGACGTTAATATTATAGATTTCTGATTTAGTTAGGTTTATTTTGAAGTCTGACACTTCATGAAAGAGTGAAAACTCATCTAGCAAGTTCGGTAAAGAAGATTCCGGATTGGTTATTACAAAGAGAGTGTCGTCGGCAAATGCCGCTATTTTATGTTCTCCGGATCCTGTGTTTAGACCATTTATGTAATTATTTGACCTGATTTTGGTCAAGAACGGTTCTAGGGAGAGTATGAATAAAAGTGGAGATAGAGGGCATCCCTGCCTTGTACCATTACTGATAGGAAAGGGGGTAGATAAAACTCTGTTTACCTTAATTTTTGCTTTGGGGGTTGTATAGAGGGCCATAACTTTATTTATGAAAATTTCTGGGAATCCAAATTTTATAAGAGTATTTCGAAGGTAAAACCAATTCAGCCTGTCAAACGCCTTCTCGGCGTCAGAGGCGATCAGGATTGTTGGGATGCGTCTGACTTTGGCGAATTGCATTAAATGAACCACTTTCGTTGTGTTGTCTTTGGCCTCACGGCCAGGTACAAATCCCACCTGATCATCACCGACAAGTGCTCCAATTAAAGTATTAATCCTACCCGCTAGTAATGTAGCATATAGCTTTAGATCGACATTTAGTAGCGAGATCGGTCGGTAATTGGAACATTCAGTCGGGTCTTTCCCTTCTTTATGGATTAATGTAATATGGGCGATAAGGGATTCCTCCCTCCATGACTCCTCCTTTCCTATCAAATTGAAATATTCCACTAGACGGGGAGCCAATATGTCTTTGAACTTTTTATAATAACAGGCCGTGAGACCGTCTGGGCCTGGACTTTTTCCCAATTTTAGGTTTTTTATTGCCCTAAGGACCTCGACTAAGGTGAATGGAGCATTTAAGGAGTCTTTTTGTTCCAAGGTCAGCGTGGGGGTTGTAATATTTTCTAAGTAATCTTTAATCTTACAATGTCTGTTATCTATGTCTTTTTTTGTTTCTGTGGCATTTAAGTTGTACAACTTCTCGTAGTACTCCCTAAAGGCCGAGGCTATCTCGTTGGAGTCTTGTAGAGTTTGGTTAAGGCTATTTTTGATTTTGTTGATATTATTCCTAGCTCTCTCTTTTTTAATCAGTCTAGCAAGCTCTTTACCACACTTGTTAGCGTACAGGTAGTGTCTGTATTTAGCCATATGTACGTATCTCTGAAAAGAGTGATCCAGGATGTTCTTCACATTTGTTCTAAGTTCTGCTAGTTTAGCTTCAGTTCTTTTGTCTGGAGAGGTTTTATGGATTTTCTCAAGGGACCTAATCTGTTCAAGTAGTGTAGTCAATTGTTTTTCTCTTTCTCTCTTTTCTTTAGCGCCTAGTTTCATCAAAAGGCCTCTCACTACCGCCTTATGTGTTTCCCATACTACTGCATTATCTCCATCTTCCGTCTTATTTTCTTTGAAGAAGTGTTCTAGCTCTGAGGAAACGTATTTTTTATTTTTATCGCTATTTAGCAAGCTTTCATTTAGAATCCAATTGTTTACTCTAAAACTAGGGTGCTCAGTTTTGAATAACATAAATATTGGTGCATGATCGGATAGCAACCTAATGTCGTATTCTGTTTTATGAACTAAACCGATGTCTTTCTGGCTTACAAGAAAAAAATCTATTCTTGAGTGTGAGTGGAAAGTGTTCGAATAAAAAGAATAATCTCTCATGTTAGGATGCATAACTCTCCATATATCCACTAGCAGGTGCTCCTCCAGTATGTCTCCAAACCTTTTTAACTTTTGTTTTGTGTAATTGGATTTGCCTGATGAAGAGTCCATGCTTGGGTCAGGTGCGATATTAAAATCTCCACCAATCAGTATGTGACCCTCACTGAAAGTGCCAAGAATCTTAAAAACCGACCTCAAAAAGATCACCTGCTTTTGGTTTGGAGCGTATATATTTGCAAAAGTGTAGAGTGTATTGCCAACATAACCCTTTACAAATATATACCTCCCGTCTGGATCTACTACTATATCTGTTTTTTTGAAATCTATGTTTTTGCTAAAGACGATCGATACACCTTTTTGCTTCTTCAGTGGTGTGCATGCATTAAACCAAATCTTATATTGGCTGTTTTTCATTATTGGGGTGGAAGTTTTGCGGAAGTGAGTTTCCTGAAGAAACAATACGTCAACATGTTTCTTCTTGAAAGACTGCAAAACTTGCCCTCTCTTAGATGGAATATTTAGCCCATTGGCATTGAACGAGACACAGTATAGTTCAGGCATGTTAGTAGTACAAATTAGTTTGTTATAATGGAGCGTTAAACTACCAAGGAGGGGGGGGGGTAAGGAAGGTTTATGAGAGGGCAAAACAGGAACGGAAAAAAAGTAAATAAGAAAATTCCCAAGGCTGTGTCAGTGGAAGTAAATTCGCAGGTAATGCAATAATGGGGTAAATTACAAGGAGTGTAAATTTGGGGAGGTTATGTAACCTGGATTACAAGTAAATATAGAGAGGTACTCCTCCAACCAGTAGAGGAATAGTACCCGGAGAGTGATGACAGTGTCAGTCCTCTTAGAACTAGAGGGACTGAGTTCCAACCACACAGGGGGTGTGGTACCGTCAAGGGTGGGGGGGGAGAGGGAGAGCAATCTACTATCTTAAGTAAACACCGTGTGTTCTACCACATTACTTTCATGAGGTAGATGCAGAAATAAAAGTTACAAAACTCAAATCATAGGGGGGGGGTGAAAACGCCCGTAAACCTATGATGCTTCAGTTTAAACAAGTGACATCTAATTAGTGCAATTGCACGTCTTCTCACTACCAGTTCAAGGCCAGCGACAAGACCCGCAATATTGATAAACTTTTACAAGTAAATCTTCCAACATACTATATCAAACAACAGCCTACATTTCTATTGTCTGTATCCTGAAAAGTAAGGCTTGTGTTAATAATAGTGTATAACCATTTTTTTTTATTTTTTTTTTGATAGTCTGAGTAAAGCTAGAGTTATAAACGAAAAATAACAGGAATAGTTATACACATCACATAACTGAGTATAGAATTAGAGAAAGGATATGTCACCCATGATGTCAACCGGGTGTGTGCTGCCTGGAAGATGGAGTGGCATCTCTCGTCAGCTTCCTTGGAGCTCTGGGTCGGTGGAAACCTTCTTCATCTCTTCTTCTCGTCTGTGGAGTTGAATACTGATCGCAGTTGGCCTTAGACGGGAGACCTGGTGGTGGGTGAGTCGGTTCCTCTGGCAACCATTCCGGGACGGATATGTGGTTTAAGTCCAGTTTATTTAAAGCGAAGGCAAGATCCTCTGACGAGCGCACCGTCAGCTGTTTCCCAGCGTGGTTAATAGAAAGGCCGAACGGGTACAACCACCTGTATTTAATGTTTTTCTCCCTCAGTGTCCTTGTCAAAGGAATGAGTTGTCTTCGCTTCTCCAGGGTCAGTCTTGATAGATCCTGAAAAATCGTGATTGTACTCCCTTCAAATTCCATTTTTTTTTTCGTACCGTGCTTTTTTTAAGACCTCTTCTTTTATGGAGAAGCTTAAGATGTAGCAGAGAACGTCTCTTGGGACATCTGCAGATATTGATCTTGGTCGATAAACTCTATGTGCCCTCTCCAGACAAATGTCAAAGTCCTCCTCTTTGCCTAAAAGTTCCAGGAAAATAGAAATAAGGGCTTTTGATACATCTTTGTCCTCCACTGATTCCGGTAGGCCCTTTATACGTAAATTATTACGTCTAGAGCGGTTCTCTAGATCATCCATATGCATTTGCAGATTATGAATTTCTGTTTGCTGCGAGGCAACTTTTTCTTCAAGGAAGGCAGCATGCGAAATAATCTGTGCATTGTCCTCTTCAATAGAGTCCATTCTTTCGTTTAGGCGTTTGAGATCAGTTTTTATTTCCGAAAGGTCGCTTTTAACTGGTGTGAGCCAGTCTTTAAACAGGCCTTGTATGTTTTCTATAGTTGGTAAATTTTTGATGTGTTGCCTGAGGTCGTCTTGCTCCTGTACGACTTCATCTTCCGAATCGGACGCATATCTCGCCTCGTTTTGGTATTTATCAGTAGTCTTAGCCGACCTCCCTTGTACGAATTCAGAGGCGTCTGGGCTGAGCTTGTGTGATCTAGATGTACTCTGGGTCCTTTTGGGGGTCCCGGAGGGTTTTCCGCCCTCTATTAAATTTCTGGGCTTACCCATTGCTCGTGCTGTAGTCTCCCACAATATGTAGGTACTTATTTGATAGCTTGGCGTATCGAATCAAGTTGGTTTTACGTTGTGCTAGAGCTCACATGGAGGTCACTTGCGTGTAGTCTTCTTCGGGCAGATCCCCCCTAATCAATATCTTCAGCACATATTCTGGAAGGAAGAACTAAAGAATTCACGGATAGCTTCCTGAGACGTGTAAGAGATGAGGTATCTAGTGCACTAAATTTATATATCGGAGAGTGGCCCCTTTAAATTACACCGACTAGGTAGTAGCCACGTGTTCTGCAAATTATTTTCTTCGCCAAATATAGTGCCTCTATTTCGCCGGCAGGGTACCGGGCGAGGCCTCCGCACCCAGCCGCGTTTCACAGGGCTAATTTTTATGGCACTTCAAAGTAGAGTGGAATATTAGCTTGCAGGCTTTGTTTTATTAAGGAGGCTACTTTCCCTTTAAATTTCACCAAAATTGATTAGTGCAGGACAGTTATAAACTCTCTCCTATGCAGAGCAGTTTCTACAAGCATCTGCCTGTTCTTCAATTCAGTAGGGAGAGCATAAACTGGTTTTATGTTATTCACTTTATTTCACTGAAATAAGCAGATAGAAATACTGGTCTGATTTTCTTCTAATATAAGCTGCATTCACTGGGGCATTACACTGAACGGCTTCACAGTGATTTCAGCTGTATATTCTGCCTCCTTGAACAGCTGATTATGTTCGTGCCACTTGACTTGTGATTTGGGGGCGTGGCCTAAACGGGAGTTCGGGGGCGTGGCCTAAACGGGAGTTCGGGTGTAGGCTTTAAACTTTATATTATTAATATTTAGGCACATATAGGAGCAAGCAGTAGCCCCCTTAGTGTGCCCTTCACTGAAAGTAATCACTGCCGGTGCCAGCGCTTGTAACAGTTCACTCTGGCAGTCGAACGTTGCAGGTACAGTGAGGCAGCTCCTGCACTTCTCAGCCGGATTAAGCTCCGGCCGGATCTATTTTCTCAGCTTGCGATCGCTACCAGGCTCTCACAAAGCTCCACACTGACCTTTTTCTGTTATAACTTTGTACCGGGGGTGTCCTCTTGTAGGACTCTGGTCCAGGTGATCGTCCCAATCGCGACCAGTCTGCAGAGCCCTGCAGACTTAGACAGGCGGCACCCAGAAAAGCGGCACTATTTTTTCCTTCTCGGCAATAGCTTCCAGCCGGGAGCGCTTACATCAGTGTCAGTTCCAGCAAGGCCGCAGGGTTTTCTTCAATAATCCTGCTAAAAAGAATGATAAACTGGCAATATGAGGGTGCCAGGTGACTGTCCCACTTGAAGTTGCCAAAAATGACACAGATTTTGGGGTAAAATGCAGTCAATTTGAGTGAAAATCAGCTTATAAGGCAGGAGCTCTTCCAAGACACAGCCGTTCAGCTCCCCAGCCAACTCCGCCCCCCCGTTCAGCTCCCCAGCCAACTCCGCCCCCCGAATCTGTGGCGTTCTGTATACAATGCTGAAACAACATCAGGAAACATGGTATTGCAGATTCCAATGCTCTGGGCCCTTTAGAGTGTCTTTAATCTGTGGTGTTCTGTAGACAGCAGTGTGCTGAGTCAGAAAACTGTGTGTGTATGGCAGATTCCAGCAATCTGGGCCTAAGATAGTGTCTAGAATCTGTGGCGTTCTGTATACAATGCTGAAACTACATCAGGAAACATGGTATTGCAGATTCCAATGCTCTGGGCCCTCTAGAGTCTCTTTAATCTGTGGTGTTCTGTAGACAGCAGTGTGCTGAGTCAGAAAACAGTGTGTGTATGGCAGATTCCAGCAATCTGGGCCTAATATAGTGTCTAGAATCTGTGGCGTTCTGTATGCAATGCTGAAACTACATCAGGAAACATGGTATTGCAGATTCCAATGCTCTGGGCCCTCTAGAGTCTCTTTAATCTGTGGTGTTCTGTAGACAGCAGTGTGCTAAGTCAGAAAACTGTGTGTGTATGGCAGATTCCAGCAATCTGGGCCTAAGATAGTGTCTAGAATCTGTGGCGTTCTGTATACAATGCTTAAACTACATCAGGAAACATGGTATTGCAGATTCCAATGCTCTGGGCCCTCTAGAGTGTCTTTAATCTGTGGTGTTCTGTAGACAGCAGTGTGCTGAGTCAGAAAACAGAGTGTGTATGGCAGATTCCAGCAATCTGGGCCTAAAATAGTGTCTAGAATCTGTGGCGTTCTGTATACAATACTGAAACTACATCAGGAAACATGGTATTGCAGATTCCAATGCTCTGGGCCCTCTAGAGTGTCTTTAATCTGTGGTGTTCTGTAGACAGCAGTGTGCTGAGTCAGAAAACAGTGTGTGTATGGCAGATTCCAGCAATCTGGGCCTAAAATAGTGTCTAGAATCTGTGGCGTTCTGTATACAATACTGAAACTACATCAGGAAACATGGTATTGCAGATTCCAATGCTCTGGGCCCTCTAGAGTGTCTTTAATCTGTGGTGTTCTGTAGACAGCAGTGTGCTGAGTCAGAAAACAGTGTGTGTATGGCAGATTCCAGCAATCTGGGCCTAAGATAGTGTCTAGAATCTGTGGCGTTCTGTATACAATGCTGAAACTACATCAGGAAACATGGTATTGCAGATTCCAATGCTCTGGGCCCTCTAGAGTGTCTTTAATCTGTGGTGTTCTGTAGACAGCAGTGTGCTAAATCAGAAAACAGTGTGTGTATGGCAGATTCCAGCAATCTGGGCCTAAGATAGTGTCTAGAATCTGTGGCGTTCTGTATACAATGCTGAAACTACATCAGGAAACATGGTATTGCAGATTCCAATGCTCTGGGCCCTCTAGAGTGTCTTTAATCGGTGGTGTTCTGTAGACAGCAGTGTGCTAAGTCAGAAAACAGTGTGTGTATGGCAGATTCCAGCAATCTGGGCCTAAGATAGTGTCTAGAATCTGTGGCGTTCTGTATACAATGCTGAAACTACATCAGGAAACATGGTATTGCAGATTCCAATGCTCTGGGCCCTCTAGAGTGTCTTTAATCTGTGGTGTTCTGTAGACAGCAGTGTGCTAAGTCAGAAAACAGTGTGTGTATGGCAGATTCCAGCAATCTGGGCCTAAGATAGTGTCTAGAATCTGTGGCGTTCTGTATACAATGCTGAAACTACATCAGGAAACATGGTATTGCAGATTCCAATGCTCTGGGCCCTCTAGAGTGTCTTTAATCTGTGGTGTTCTGTAGACAGCAGTGTGCTAAGTCAGAAAACAGTGTGTGTATGGCAGATTCCAGCAATCTGGGCCTAAGATAGTGTCTAGAATCTGTGGCGTTCTGTATACAATGCTGAAACTACATCAGGAAACATGGTATTGCAGATTCCAATGCTCTGGGCCCTCTAGAGTGTCTTTAATCTGTGGTGTTCTGTAGACAGCAGTGTGCTAAGTCAGAAAACAGTGTGTGTATGGCAGATTCCAGCAATCTGGGCCTAAGATAGTGTCTAGAATCTGTGGCGTTCTGTATACAATGCTGAAACTACATCAGGAAACATGGTATTGCAGATTCCAATGCTCTGGGCCCTCTAGAGTGTCTTTAATCTGTGGTGTTCTGTAGACAGCAGTGTGCTAAGTCAGAAAACAGTGTGTGTATGGCAGATTCCAGCAATCTGGGCCTAAGATAGTGTCTAGAATCTGTGGCGTTCTGTATACAATGCTGAAACTACATCAGGAAACATGGTATTGCAGATTCCAATGCTCTGGGCCCTCTAGAGTGTCTTTAATCTGTGGTGTTCTGTAGACAGCAGTGTGCTAAGTCAGAAAACAGTGTGTGTATGGCAGATTCCAGCAATCTGGGCCTAAGATAGTGTCTAGAATCTGTGGCGTTCTGTATACAATGCTGAAACTACATCAGGAAACATGGTATTGCAGATTCCAATGCTCTGGGCCCTCTAGAGTGTCTTTAATCTGTGGTGTTCTGTAGACAGCAGTGTGCTAAGTCAGAAAACTGTGTGTGTATGGCAGATTCCAGCAATCTGGGCCTAAGATAGTGTCTAGAATCTGTGGCGTTCTGTATACAATGCTGAAACTACATCAGGAAACATGGTATTGCAGATTCCAATGCTCTGGGCCCTCTAGAGTGTCTTTAATCTGTGGTGTTCTGTAGACAGCAGTGTGCTGAGTCAGAAAACAGTGTGTGTATGGCAGATTCCAGCAATCTGGGCCTAAGATAGTGTCTAGAATCTGTGGCGTTCTGTATACAATGCTGAAACTACATCAGGAAACATGGTATTGCAGATTCCAATGCTCTGGGCCCTCTAGAGTGTCTTTAATCTGTGGTGTTCTGTAGACAGCAGTGTGCTGAGTCAGAAAACAGTGTGTGTATGGCAGATTCCAGCAATCTGGGCCTAAGATAGTGTCTAGAATCTGTGGCGTTCTGTATACAATGCTGAAACTACATCAGGAAACATGGTATTGCAGATTCCAATGCTCTGGGCCCTCTAGAGTGTCTTTAATCTGTGGTGTTCTGTAGACAGCAGTGTGCTGAGTCAGAAAACAGTGTGTGTATGGCAGATTCCAGCAATCTGGGCCTAAGATAGTGTCTAGAATCTGTGGCGTTCTGTATACAATGCTGAAACTACATCAGGAAACATGGTATTGCAGATTCCAATGCTCTGGGCCCTCTAGAGTGTCTTTAATCTGTGGTGTTCTGTAGACAGCAGTGTGCTGAGTCAGAAAACAGTGTGTGTATGGCAGATTCCAGCAATCTGGGCCTAAGATAGTGTCTAGAATCTGTGGCGTTCTGTATACAATGCTGAAACTACATCAGGAAACATGGTATTGCAGATTCCAATGCTCTGGGCCCTCTAGAGTGTCTTTAATCTGTGGTGTTCTGTAGACAGCAGTGTGCTGAGTCAGAAAACAGTGTGTGTATGGCAGATTCCAGCAATCTGGGCCTAAGATAGTGTCTAGAATCTGTGGCGTTCTGTATACAATGCTGAAACTACATCAGGAAACATGGTATTGCAGATTCCAATGCTCTGGGCCCTCTAGAGTGTCTTTAATCTGTGGTGTTCTGTAGACAGCAGTGTGCTGAGTCAGAAAACAGTGTGTGTATGGCAGATTCCAGCAATCTGGGCCTAAGATAGTGTCTAGAATCTGTGGCGTTCTGTATACAATGCTGAAACTACATCAGGAAACATGGTATTGCAGATTCCAATGCTCTGGGCCCTCTAGAGTGTCTTTAATCTGTGGTGTTCTGTAGACAGCAGTGTGCTAAGTCAGAAAACAGTGTGTGTATGGCAGATTCCAGCAATCTGGGCCTAAGATAGTGTCTAGAATCTGTGGCGTTCTGTATACAATGCTGAAACTACATCAGGAAACATGGTATTGCAGATTCCAATGCTCTGGGCCCTCTAGAGTGTCTTTAATCTGTGGTGTTCTGTAGACAGCAGTGTGCTGAGTCAGAAAACAGTGTGTGTATGGCAGATTCCAGCA
This sequence comes from Bufo bufo, assembly GCF_905171765.1. Lineage (NCBI taxonomy): Eukaryota > Metazoa > Chordata > Amphibia > Anura > Bufonidae > Bufo > Bufo bufo. The sequence goes on from NW_024401160.1 coordinate 120,860, forward strand.
ATCTGGGCCTAAGATAGTGTCTAGAATCTGTGGCGTTCTGTATACAATGCTGAAACTACATCAGGAAACATGGTATTGCAGATTCCAATGCTCTGGGCCCTCTAGAGTGTCTTTAATCTGTGGTGTTCTGTAGACAGCAGTGTGCTAAGTCAGAAAACAGTGTGTGTATGGCAGATTCCAGCAATCTGGGCCTAAGATAGTGTCTAGAATCTGTGGCGTTCTGTATACAATGCTGAAACTACATCAGGAAACATGGTATTGCAGATTCCAATGCTCTGGGCCCTCTAGAGTGTCTTTAATCTGTGGTGTTCTGTAGACAGCAGTGTGCTAAGTCAGAAAACAGTGTGTGTATGGCAGATTCCAGCAATCTGGGCCTAAGATAGTGTCTAGAATCTGTGGCGTTCTGTATACAATGCTGAAACTACATCAGGAAACATGGTATTGCAGATTCCAATGCTCTGGGCCCTCTAGAGTGTCTTTAATCTGTGGTGTTCTGTAGACAGCAGTGTGCTAAGTCAGAAAACAGTGTGTGTATGGCAGATTCCAGCAATCTGGGCCTAAGATAGTGTCTAGAATCTGTGGCGTTCTGTATACAATGCTGAAACTACATCAGGAAACATGGTATTGCAGATTCCAATGCTCTGGGCCCTCTAGAGTGTCTTTAATCTGTGGTGTTCTGTAGACAGCAGTGTGCTGAGTCAGAAAACAGTGTGTGTATGGCAGATTCCAGCAATCTGGGCCTAAGATAGTGTCTAGAATCTGTGGCGTTCTGTATACAATGCTGAAACTACATCAGGAAACATGGTATTGCAGATTCCAATGCTCTGGGCCCTCTAGAGTGTCTTTAATCTGTGGTGTTCTGTAGACAGCAGTGTGCTAAGTCAGAAAACAGTGTGTGTATGGCAGATTCCAGCAATCTGGGCCTAAGATAGTGTCTAGAATCTGTGGCGTTCTGTATACAATGCTGAAACTACATCAGGAAACATGGTATTGCAGATTCCAATGCTCTGGGCCCTCTAGAGTGTCTTTAATCTGTGGTGTTCTGTAGACAGCAGTGTGCTAAATCAGAAAACAGTGTGTGTATGGCAGATTCCAGCAATCTGGGCCTAAGATAGTGTCTAGAATCTGTGGCGTTCTGTATACAATGCTGAAACTACATCAGGAAACATGGTATTGCAGATTCCAATGCTCTGGGCCCTCTAGAGTGTCTTTAATCTGTGGTGTTCTGTAGACAGCAGTGTGCTGAGTCAGAAAACAGTGTGTGTATGGCAGATTCCAGCAATCTGGGCCTAAGATAGTGTCTAGAATCTGTGGCGTTCTGTATACAATGCTGAAACTACATCAGGAAACATGGTATTGCAGATTCCAATGCTCTGGGCCCTCTAGAGTGTCTTTAATCTGTGGTGTTCTGTAGACAGCAGTGTGCTGAGTCAGAAAACAGTGTGTGTATGGCAGATTCCAGCAATCTGGGCCTAAGATAGTGTCTAGAATCTGTGGCGTTCTGTATACAATGCTGAAACTACATCAGGAAACATGGTATTGCAGATTCCAATGCTCTGGGCCCTCTAGAGTGTCTTTAATCTGTGGTGTTCTGTAGACAGCAGTGTGCTGAGTCAGAAAACAGTGTGTGTATGGCAGATTCCAGCAATCTGGGCCTAAGATAGTGTCTAGAATCTGTGGCGTTCTGTATACAATGCTGAAACTACATCAGGAAACATGGTATTGCAGATTCCAATGCTCTGGGCCCTCTAGAGTGTCTTTAATCTGTGGTGTTCTGTAGACAGCAGTGTGCTGAGTCAGAAAACAGTGTGTGTATGGCAGATTCCAGCAATCTGGGCCTAAGATAGTGTCTAGAATCTGTGGCGTTCTGTATACAATGCTGAAACTACATCAGGAAACATGGTATTGCAGATTCCAATGCTCTGGGCCCTCTAGAGTGTCTTTAATCTGTGGTGTTCTGTAGACAGCAGTGTGCTGAGTCAGAAAACAGTGTGTGTATGGCAGATTCCAGCAATCTGGGCCTAAGATAGTGTCTAGAATCTGTGGCGTTCTGTATACAATGCTGAAACTACATCAGGAAACATGGTATTGCAGATTCCAATGCTCTGGGCCCTCTAGAGTGTCTTTAATCTGTGGTGTTCTGTAGACAGCAGTGTGCTAAGTCAGAAAACAGTGTGTGTATGGCAGATTCCAGCAATCTGGGCCTAAGATAGTGTCTAGAATCTGTGGCGTTCTGTATACAATGCTGAAACTACATCAGGAAACATGGTATTGCAGATTCCAATGCTCTGGGCCCTCTAGAGTGTCTTTAATCTGTGGTGTTCTGTAGACAGCAGTGTGCTAAGTCAGAAAACAGTGTGTGTATGGCAGATTCCAGCAATCTGGGCCTAAGATAGTGTCTAGAATCTGTGGCGTTCTGTATACAATGCTGAAACTACATCAGGAAACATGGTATTGCAGATTCCAATGCTCTGGGCCCTCTAGAGTGTCTTTAATCTGTGGTGTTCTGTAGACAGCAGTGTGCTGAGTCAGAAAACAGTGTGTGTATGGCAGATTCCAGCAATCTGGGCCTAAGATAGTGTCTAGAATCTGTGGCGTTCTGTATACAATGCTGAAACTACATCAGGAAACATGGTATTGCAGATTCCAATGCTCTGGGCCCTCTAGAGTGTCTTTAATCTGTGGTGTTCTGTAGACAGCAGTGTGCTGAGTCAGAAAACAGTGTGTGTATGGCAGATTCCAGCAATCTGGGCCTAAGATAGTGTCTAGAATCTGTGGCGTTCTGTATACAATGCTGAAACTACATCAGGAAACATGGTATTGCAGATTCCAATGCTCTGGGCCCTCTAGAGTGTCTTTAATCTGTGGTGTTCTGTAGACAGCAGTGTGCTAAGTCAGAAAACAGTGTGTGTATGGCAGATTCCAGCAATCTGGGCCTAAGATAGTGTCTAGAATCTGTGGCGTTCTGTATACAATGCTGAAACTACATCAGGAAACATGGTA
>NW_024401161.1:0-123839 GCF_905171765.1 Bufo bufo
TTGCCTGACCCCGGAGAGGACAGGGAAGGGGTCGGTCTTCCAGCCGTTCACCAACACCGTGCTGCAAATGTCAAAGTACATCAGGTCAACAAAAGAACAGAACCTCCTGCCCAGACCTAGCCTGCGCAGCGCCTTGCCCATAAATTCGTGAGAGACCCGGTCGAATGCCTTCTCCTGGTCCAGGCTGACCAGGGCGGCATGAACACGGCGGTCCTGGATGTAGTGCACCGTGTCTCTCACAAGGGCGAGGCTGTCTGCGATCCTGCGGCCTGGAATGCCGCAGGTCTGGTCCGGGTGGACGATTCCGCCGATGACGACCTTCAGCCGATTTGCCAGTACCTTGGCGAGGATCTTGTAGTCCACGTTCAGGAGAGAGATGGGACGCCAGTTTTTCAGGTCACATCTCTCCCCCTTCCGCTTATACAGGATCGTGATCATTCCTTCCCTCAAGGATGGGGGCATTGTACCCTCCACCACCATCTCCCCATAGAGTTCCAACAGGTCCGGACAGATCAGGTCCCCCAGCGCTACATAGAGCTCTGCTGGGAGGCCGTCACTGCCCGGGGTCCTGCCGGGCCTAAAGGATCTAGCGGCAGAGAGCACCTCCCCCACCGTCAGAGGGTCATCCATGGCCTCCGTACCTGCAGGATCAAGGTGGTTAGTGATACCTGACAGGAATTTATCGGCGGCCTTCTGGTCGGTGTTCCTCAGGGAGTAGAGGTCGCTGTAGAAGTCTGTGACGACTCCCATTACTTCCTCCTTCCCCGAGCGCATGTTGCCGTCTTTGTCTCGGAGTTCGTTCAGGGGCGTGTGGCCGGCATGGAGTTTCCTGAAAAAGAACGAGTTACACTTCTCATCCTTATCCAGGTTTTCCACTTTGGAACGGAAGACGATTCGTCTGGATTCCTCCTCAAAGTGCCTTTTCAGGCTCTTTTTGGTCTTATCCAGGTCCTCCCCTACGTCCCAGCCGCACCGGTGAAGATCTTGCAGGGACCGCAACTCACGTTGCAGTGCTCTGAAGGCCTTCTTTTTCTCACACGCCTGATGTTGTTGCTTGGCCTGAAAGAAACAACGAAACTGGACTTTAACATACTCCCACCAGTCACTAGTACATTTAAAGAAGCATTTGTCGTTCCGCCAGGATATGTAGGTATCCCTAAGCTCCGCCAGCACATCTCCCCGACTCAGCAGAGCGCAGTTCAGCTTCCAGGACCCACGGCCCGGGGGGAACCCGGTGCCTAGGGTGCACTGGACCTGAATGGCCCTGTGGTCGGAGAAGAAGCAGGGGACCATAGAGTGCCTACACTGCCTGACTGCCCGAGAGGCAAACACGAAGTCGATCCGAGAACGGAGTGAGCCATCGGGCCGGCACCACGTATAATTAATGGAGCCGTTCCCCATGGATCCCACAACATCCTGCAAGGACGCCTCGGTCACCATCTCGATAAGCAGTTTGGAAGTGACGTCTAGCTTGCTTGAGGTCCCGGAGCTGCGTCCGTCCTCCTCTATCGGGCAGTTGAAGTCCCCGGCCATCACTACGGCCCTGGTGGTAGCAAGCTGCGGTCGTAGGGCCTGGAATAACTCCAGTCGCTCACCCTTGTCAGGGGAGGCGTACACGCTGATGAGCCTAACCGGCTCTCCCGCCCAGGAGCCGTCTACGACAAGAAGCCTGCCGCAGACGAGCTCCTGGACGGAGTCAAGCGTGAACGCGTTTCCCCTGAGGAGGATGGCAACCCCGGCCGACTTGCAGCTGCCACCACCGGACCAGTAGGAGGGGCCATGGGACCACTGCCTGGCCAGGTGGTTGTAGGACCTAGAGGGGGGCAAAGCACATTCCTGCAACATGTAAACGTCGGCAACCTGAGAAGTAAGAAAGGTTAGTATCGTCTGACGTCTAGTCCGATCTCTAATGCTCCTAACATTGATGGAAAAAAGGTTAAAGTTAGCCATCATGTAAGAGAAAGAAAAGGGTTAGCAGAGAACGATACAGCTTAGTTACCACTCCGGTCGTCCGGCGGTTCCTCTACTTCTTCTTGTCCGCTGTCTGGGGGTTGCCCCTGTAATAGCGCAAAGGCGGCTTCGATCTCTTCCAGAGTTATCTGTAGCCGCATCGGGTCGGCGGTTGCCCCGTTGGCCACCATCTCCTCCACTTCGGTCTCGTCGAGGCTACTGGGGATGTGGAGGGGTTGCTGTTGGGGGTCCTCGTTGGTGGCCACCGGTTCTTCCATCTGCTGTTCTGTTTCTTCTTCTTTGTTGGTTGAGGCCACGTCCTCTACCTCGAGCATCTTCTTTTTGGATTGGTCAGCCGTGGGGCTGTCCCTACCCTTTCTCTTTCCTTTCCTCTGACTGACATCTGGGGAGACAAGAGGGGGAAATTCCTCCATAGAGAGGGCTACAGCAGCTGGAGGAGAGGTTAGTTCTGCTGTAGTGGTGGCGGCGGGGCGGGTTGGGCTGGGGGCACGGGAGGGGGCCACTGAGGTGGTGGGGGGTTGGATGTGGATAACCTCAGTGGTGGTGGCGACAGGGCGGGCGGTTGGGCAGGAGGAGGAGGGGGCGGGAGCATGGGCAGGGGGAGATGTCCGCTTACCTTCTTTCTTAGATGGCTTCTCTTTGGGCTGTGTTGCCGCCTGGGCCGCGGCTTGTGGGGGGTTCCGGGCGGCCGGGGCCCTGGCTGCGACTGAAGCCCAGGTGCGGTCCCTCTTTGGGCAGTCCTTGTAGACGTGGGAGGCCAGCCCGCACAGGTTGCACGCCACCTTCTTTGGACAGTCTTTGGTCTCGTGACCTGTGACCCGGCAGATTCGGCAGGGATCCTCCTTGCAGTTCCTCAACTCGTGGCCCTTCTGTCCACATTTCCTGCAGAATTGTGGCATGTCCGGGTAGTAGATGAGGCCGTGGGAGTTTCCGAGGGAAAAAGACTGGGGCAGGTGCTGGAGGCCGTCTTCTGCAGTCGCGTCCTTGTTCAGTTTCACGACCGCTGACCACTTTCCGGTCCAGAAGCCGAGTCCGTTCAGGATGTGGGTGGGTTCCCTCACCACTGTGCAGAATCGATTCAGGAAAGTGGTGATGTCTTTACCGGGGGTGTGTGGGTTCCTCATAGACACCGTAATCCTTCTTTCCTCCCTCTGAATGGGGCAATTCCCGACAAAGTGAGAAAATGTGGAGTCCGATGCCGCCGATTTCACCTTCTCCCAATATCTTCTACAGATGTTGATTGACGCGAAGGTCACGTAGAAGATCCCGGTCATGAAGGCTTGGACGCTGAGGGTCTCTGGCTTTGAAAATCCCTGGTCCACCAGCATCTTCTGGCAGAAGATTTCCTCGGTCATCTCCGGGGACTTTCCATCCACCTCCTTCAGCTTCATGGCGACGGTCTGCCGCATCCAGGGCTCCAGTGAAGGGGCGACCTGGCCGGGCTTTCCGCCGCCTTTCTGCCGGGTAGAGGCGTCTGGTCCGGCCCCAGAGGGCCCAGGAGGCTTGGTGGCTTGGGTCTTCTTAGCCGGTCCTGCAGCATCCTTCTTGGTCTTGGGGGGCTTGGAGGTTGTGGCCATGGCTACTTCCTTCTAGCCCTCTTCCTGTGGTGTCTTCGCAAAGCGTCCTTTTGCCGCAGGGGGCGGAGCTTTGCGGCTTCCTTCTTGCTGGGCGGAGCTTCTTCCGGGGAGAGCTTCGCCGAGCTTCTTTCCTCGTCGAGGTCCCCCGAGGCCGGAGTCTTCAGGCCGGAGTCTTCAGTCCTCGTCGTCGGGGTTCCTCGTCGAGTCCTCGCAGAGTCTTCTCCTGGATCGCAGTCGGAGAAGTTCTTCCAGCTGTCGTGTTCGGGGCTGTCTAGATCCAAGTAAGCACTGTCTAACGTCGTACACCAAGACTATTAAGCCACAGGCCAAGAGGAGGTCGGAGACCAGAGCACTCTTGTTCCCTGGGGAATAGCCCTACACCCAATAGCAGCAGTGAGCTGAAGCTGAATTTAATCAACGATGCTCAAAGGCAGAGTGCAGGGGGTACCCACAAGGACCTGGGCCGGCAAGAAAAGGCAGACTGATAAGAACAGATACTACACTTGATCTTAGCCAAAAGGCCGAGAAGCGATAACCTGAAAAGGGTTCGCAGTACAGGCCGATGGTCCCCAATGCAGAGCACTAATGAAGGCAATAGACTACTGTCCCCAGCCCAATACACAGTCCGGGAGGCTTCTTTCTCTCACAAACCGGGGAAAACGTTCACGCGCGTCCTACGCACAGAAGTCACACCAGCATGCTTCTTTTCGTGTTTGCTATCTGCATAGCTCCGCCCACACGCGACTTTTGGACACGCCTTTTCTTCGCACGAAATTCCTGGTGCGGTGCCAAAGCACGCCAAGCAGAAAGCATGATAGGAATAGTAGTGAGTGAAAGGAAAAAAAAAAAAAAAAAAAAAAGGATAACCATTGTTGATTGTGATGTCACGGCACCATTGTTGAGTGTTCCATCAGGGCCCTTGTGATGTCATCCAATAGCTGACCTTACTTGACCTCTTTGACCTCTTGACCTGACAAGGCTCTTGTGACACGCGCAGTGTTCCGTCCATTGAACAGACAAGGTAGGTCCAGCTGCATAGGAAGTGCTGGGCTACTTTTTAGCCACTAAGTAATCCAGTTCAAAAGATCCACAAGAGGGAGACACAGGCAAACTTTACTCATTTATTGAAGCACTGCAAAAGCTAAATGGTTACATCCAGCCAACTTGATACAAAAAAGGGTCAATTGCCTGCCAGAGACGACTCAGCAACCCTCCGAGGTGTGCACAACAGGCCCAAATCAAACGTGGAGGAGGGGAGGTCCAAACAATTCATTCAGGTGATAAGCCAATTAACCAATCATCAGTCTTAATTGGATCCAGGGTGTGTGTGACGACACTGGGGCTGAATGGGTTGCTTGGTGCTGGAAACAACCGACAGCTGATGCAATTAGGAGATTGACAGACTAGATGCAGGTATTATATGCAAAAAGCAACACTGCACTGACTGGGCAGACAGAGGAGAAGCTGAAGGAGGCACGACACACACAACTTTCCACTTGCTTGGCTGGAAGGATGATGCTTGCAATCCATTTCAATTTCATTCTGTTTTTTCATACTGGATTAGAAGGGGTGCACCGGTCCTGGAGGTACTGCAATACCAGGTCAATGCGTGGAGTGGACAGAGCAAGCTCTTTTTCCATCTCCCTGTTCGAAAAATCCATTTAATATATGGTCCCCAGATAGGGGACGTATCAGATATTAAACTGATAAGAACAGATACTACACTTGATCTTAGCCAAAAGGCCGAGAAGCGATAACCTGAAAAGGGTTCGCAGTACAGGCCGATGGTCCCCAATGCAGAGCACTAATGAAGGCAATAGACTACTGTCCCCAGCCCAATACACAGTCCGGGAGGCTTCTTTCTCTCACAAACCGGGGAAAACGTTCACGCGCGTCCTACGCACAGAAGTCACACCAGCATGCTTCTTTTCGTGTTTGCTATCTGCATAGCTCCGCCCACACGCGACTTTTGGACACGCCTTTTCTTCGCACGAAATTCCTGGTGCGGTGCCAAAGCACGCCAAGCAGAAAGCATGATAGGAATAGTAGTGAGTGAAAGGAAAAAAAAAAAAAAAAAAAAAGGATAACCATTGTTGATTGTGATGTCACGGCACCATTGTTGAGTGTTCCATCAGGGCCCTTGTGATGTCATCCAATAGCTGACCTTACTTGACCTCTTTGACCTCTTGACCTGACAAGGCTCTTGTGACACGCGCAGTGTTCCGTCCATTGAACAGACAAGGTAGGTCCAGCTGCATAGGAAGTGCTGGGCTACTTTTTAGCCACTAAGTAATCCAGTTCAAAAGATCCACAAGAGGGAGACACAGGCAAACTTTACTCATTTATTGAAGCACTGCAAAAGCTAAATGGTTACATCCAGCCAACTTGATACAAAAAAGGGTCAATTGCCTGCCAGAGACGACTCAGCAACCCTCCGAGGTGTGCACAACAGGCCCAAATCAAACGTGGAGGAGGGGAGGTCCAAACAATTCATTCAGGTGATAAGCCAATTAACCAATCATCAGTCTTAATTGGATCCAGGGTGTGTGTGACGACACTGGGGCTGAATGGGTTGCTTGGTGCTGGAAACAACCGACAGCTGATGCAATTAGGAGATTGACAGACTAGATGCAGGTATTATATGCAAAAAGCAACACTGCACTGACTGGGCAGACAGAGGAGAAGCTGAAGGAGGCACGACACACACAACTTTCCACTTGCTTGGCTGGAAGGATGATGCTTGCAATCCATTTCAATTTCATTCTGTTTTTTCATACTGGATTAGAAGGGGTGCACCGGTCCTGGAGGTACTGCAATACCAGGTCAATGCGTGGAGTGGACAGAGCAAGCTCTTTTTCCATCTCCCTGTTCGAAAAATCCATTTAATATATGGTCCCCAGATAGGGGACGTATCAGATATTAAACTGATAAGAACAGATACTACACTTGATCTTAGCCAAAAGGCCGAGAAGCGATAACCTGAAAAGGGTTCGCAGTACAGGCCGATGGTCCCCAATGCAGAGCACTAATGAAGGCAATAGACTACTGTCCCCAGCCCAATACACAGTCCGGGAGGCTTCTTTCTCTCACAAACCGGGGAAAACGTTCACGCGCGTCCTACGCACAGAAGTCACACCAGCATGCTTCTTTTCGTGTTTGCTATCTGCATAGCTCCGCCCACACGCGACTTTTGGACACGCCTTTTCTTCGCACGAAATTCCTGGTGCGGTGCCAAAGCACGCCAAGCAGAAAGCATGATAGGAATAGTAGTGAGTGAAAGGAAAAAAAAAAAAAAAAAAAAAGGATAACCATTGTTGATTGTGATGTCACGGCACCATTGTTGAGTGTTCCATCAGGGCCCTTGTGATGTCATCCAATAGCTGACCTTACTTGACCTCTTTGACCTCTTGACCTGACAAGGCTCTTGTGACACGCGCAGTGTTCCGTCCATTGAACAGACAAGGTAGGTCCAGCTGCATAGGAAGTGCTGGGCTACTTTTTAGCCACTAAGTAATCCAGTTCAAAAGATCCACAAGAGGGAGACACAGGCAAACTTTACTCATTTATTGAAGCACTGCAAAAGCTAAATGGTTACATCCAGCCAACTTGATACAAAAAAGGGTCAATTGCCTGCCAGAGACGACTCAGCAACCCTCCGAGGTGTGCACAACAGGCCCAAATCAAACGTGGAGGAGGGGAGGTCCAAACAATTCATTCAGGTGATAAGCCAATTAACCAATCATCAGTCTTAATTGGATCCAGGGTGTGTGTGACGACACTGGGGCTGAATGGGTTGCTTGGTGCTGGAAACAACCGACAGCTGATGCAATTAGGAGATTGACAGACTAGATGCAGGTATTATATGCAAAAAGCAACACTGCACTGACTGGGCAGACAGAGGAGAAGCTGAAGGAGGCACGACACACACAACTTTCCACTTGCTTGGCTGGAAGGATGATGCTTGCAATCCATTTCAATTTCATTCTGTTTTTTCATACTGGATTAGAAGGGGTGCACCGGTCCTGGAGGTACTGCAATACCAGGTCAATGCGTGGAGTGGACAGAGCAAGCTCTTTTTCCATCTCCCTGTTCGAAAAATCCATTTAATATATGGTCCCCAGATAGGGGACGTATCAGATATTAAACTGATAAGAACAGATACTACACTTGATCTTAGCCAAAAGGCCGAGAAGCGATAACCTGAAAAGGGTTCGCAGTACAGGCCGATGGTCCCCAATGCAGAGCACTAATGAAGGCAATAGACTACTGTCCCCAGCCCAATACACAGTCCGGGAGGCTTCTTTCTCTCACAAACCGGGGAAAACGTTCACGCGCGTCCTACGCACAGAAGTCACACCAGCATGCTTCTTTTCGTGTTTGCTATCTGCATAGCTCCGCCCACACGCGACTTTTGGACACGCCTTTTCTTCGCACGAAATTCCTGGTGCGGTGCCAAAGCACGCCAAGCAGAAAGCATGATAGGAATAGTAGTGAGTGAAAGGAAAAAAAAAAAAAAAAAAAAAGGATAACCATTGTTGATTGTGATGTCACGGCACCATTGTTGAGTGTTCCATCAGGGCCCTTGTGATGTCATCCAATAGCTGACCTTACTTGACCTCTTTGACCTCTTGACCTGACAAGGCTCTTGTGACACGCGCAGTGTTCCGTCCATTGAACAGACAAGGTAGGTCCAGCTGCATAGGAAGTGCTGGGCTACTTTTTAGCCACTAAGTAATCCAGTTCAAAAGATCCACAAGAGGGAGACACAGGCAAACTTTACTCATTTATTGAAGCACTGCAAAAGCTAAATGGTTACATCCAGCCAACTTGATACAAAAAAGGGTCAATTGCCTGCCAGAGACGACTCAGCAACCCTCCGAGGTGTGCACAACAGGCCCAAATCAAACGTGGAGGAGGGGAGGTCCAAACAATTCATTCAGGTGATAAGCCAATTAACCAATCATCAGTCTTAATTGGATCCAGGGTGTGTGTGACGACACTGGGGCTGAATGGGTTGCTTGGTGCTGGAAACAACCGACAGCTGATGCAATTAGGAGATTGACAGACTAGATGCAGGTATTATATGCAAAAAGCAACACTGCACTGACTGGGCAGACAGAGGAGAAGCTGAAGGAGGCACGACACACACAACTTTCCACTTGCTTGGCTGGAAGGATGATGCTTGCAATCCATTTCAATTTCATTCTGTTTTTTCATACTGGATTAGAAGGGGTGCACCGGTCCTGGAGGTACTGCAATACCAGGTCAATGCGTGGAGTGGACAGAGCAAGCTCTTTTTCCATCTCCCTGTTCGAAAAATCCATTTAATATATGGTCCCCAGATAGGGGACGTATCAGATATTAAACTGATAAGAACAGATACTACACTTGATCTTAGCCAAAAGGCCGAGAAGCGATAACCTGAAAAGGGTTCGCAGTACAGGCCGATGGTCCCCAATGCAGAGCACTAATGAAGGCAATAGACTACTGTCCCCAGCCCAATACACAGTCCGGGAGGCTTCTTTCTCTCACAAACCGGGGAAAACGTTCACGCGCGTCCTACGCACAGAAGTCACACCAGCATGCTTCTTTTCGTGTTTGCTATCTGCATAGCTCCGCCCACACGCGACTTTTGGACACGCCTTTTCTTCGCACGAAATTCCTGGTGCGGTGCCAAAGCACGCCAAGCAGAAAGAATGATAGGAATAGTAGTGAGTGAAAGGAAAAAAAAAAAAAAAAAAAAAAGGATAACCATTGTTGATTGTGATGTCACGGCACCATTGTTGAGTGTTCCATCAGGGCCCTTGTGATGTCATCCAATAGCTGACCTTACTTGACCTCTTTGACCTCTTGACCTGACAAGGCTCTTGTGACACGCGCAGTGTTCCGTCCATTGAACAGACAAGGTAGGTCCAGCTGCATAGGAAGTGCTGGGCTACTTTTTAGCCACTAAGTAATCCAGTTCAAAAGATCCACAAGAGGGAGACACAGGCAAACTTTACTCATTTATTGAAGCACTGCAAAAGCTAAATGGTTACATCCAGCCAACTTGATACAAAAAAGGGTCAATTGCCTGCCAGAGACGACTCAGCAACCCTCCGAGGTGTGCACAACAGGCCCAAATCAAACGTGGAGGAGGGGAGGTCCAAACAATTCATTCAGGTGATAAGCCAATTAACCAATCATCAGTCTTAATTGGATCCAGGGTGTGTGTGACGACACTGGGGCTGAATGGGTTGCTTGGTGCTGGAAACAACCGACAGCTGATGCAATTAGGAGATTGACAGACTAGATGCAGGTATTATATGCAAAAAGCAACACTGCACTGACTGGGCAGACAGAGGAGAAGCTGAAGGAGGCACGACACACACAACTTTCCACTTGCTTGGCTGGAAGGATGATGCTTGCAATCCATTTCAATTTCATTCTGTTTTTTCATACTGGATTAGAAGGGGTGCACCGGTCCTGGAGGTACTGCAATACCAGGTCAATGCGTGGAGTGGACAGAGCAAGCTCTTTTTCCATCTCCCTGTTCGAAAAATCCATTTAATATATGGTCCCCAGATAGGGGACGTATCAGATATTAAACTGATAAGAACAGATACTACACTTGATCTTAGCCAAAAGGCCGAGAAGCGATAACCTGAAAAGGGTTCGCAGTACAGGCCGATGGTCCCCAATGCAGAGCACTAATGAAGGCAATAGACTACTGTCCCCAGCCCAATACACAGTCCGGGAGGCTTCTTTCTCTCACAAACCGGGGAAAACGTTCACGCGCGTCCTACGCACAGAAGTCACACCAGCATGCTTCTTTTCGTGTTTGCTATCTGCATAGCTCCGCCCACACGCGACTTTTGGACACGCCTTTTCTTCGCACGAAATTCCTGGTGCGGTGCCAAAGCACGCCAAGCAGAAAGCATGATAGGAATAGTAGTGAGTGAAAGGAAAAAAAAAAAAAAAAAAAAAAGGATAACCATTGTTGATTGTGATGTCACGGCACCATTGTTGAGTGTTCCATCAGGGCCCTTGTGATGTCATCCAATAGCTGACCTTACTTGACCTCTTTGACCTCTTGACCTGACAAGGCTCTTGTGACACGCGCAGTGTTCCGTCCATTGAACAGACAAGGTAGGTCCAGCTGCATAGGAAGTGCTGGGCTACTTTTTAGCCACTAAGTAATCCAGTTCAAAAGATCCACAAGAGGGAGACACAGGCAAACTTTACTCATTTATTGAAGCACTGCAAAAGCTAAATGGTTACATCCAGCCAACTTGATACAAAAAAGGGTCAATTGCCTGCCAGAGACGACTCAGCAACCCTCCGAGGTGTGCACAACAGGCCCAAATCAAACGTGGAGGAGGGGAGGTCCAAACAATTCATTCAGGTGATAAGCCAATTAACCAATCATCAGTCTTAATTGGATCCAGGGTGTGTGTGACGACACTGGGGCTGAATGGGTTGCTTGGTGCTGGAAACAACCGACAGCTGATGCAATTAGGAGATTGACAGACTAGATGCAGGTATTATATGCAAAAAGCAACACTGCACTGACTGGGCAGACAGAGGAGAAGCTGAAGGAGGCACGACACACACAACTTTCCACTTGCTTGGCTGGAAGGATGATGCTTGCAATCCATTTCAATTTCATTCTGTTTTTTCATACTGGATTAGAAGGGGTGCACCGGTCCTGGAGGTACTGCAATACCAGGTCAATGCGTGGAGTGGACAGAGCAAGCTCTTTTTCCATCTCCCTGTTCGAAAAATCCATTTAATATATGGTCCCCAGATAGGGGACGTATCAGATATTAAACTGATAAGAACAGATACTACACTTGATCTTAGCCAAAAGGCCGAGAAGCGATAACCTGAAAAGGGTTCGCAGTACAGGCCGATGGTCCCCAATGCAGAGCACTAATGAAGGCAATAGACTACTGTCCCCAGCCCAATACACAGTCCGGGAGGCTTCTTTCTCTCACAAACCGGGGAAAACGTTCACGCGCGTCCTACGCACAGAAGTCACACCAGCATGCTTCTTTTCGTGTTTGCTATCTGCATAGCTCCGCCCACACGCGACTTTTGGACACGCCTTTTCTTCGCACGAAATTCCTGGTGCGGTGCCAAAGCACGCCAAGCAGAAAGCATGATAGGAATAGTAGTGAGTGAAAGGAAAAAAAAAAAAAAAAAAAAAAGGATAACCATTGTTGATTGTGATGTCACGGCACCATTGTTGAGTGTTCCATCAGGGCCCTTGTGATGTCATCCAATAGCTGACCTTACTTGACCTCTTTGACCTCTTGACCTGACAAGGCTCTTGTGACACGCGCAGTGTTCCGTCCATTGAACAGACAAGGTAGGTCCAGCTGCATAGGAAGTGCTGGGCTACTTTTTAGCCACTAAGTAATCCAGTTCAAAAGATCCACAAGAGGGAGACACAGGCAAACTTTACTCATTTATTGAAGCACTGCAAAAGCTAAATGGTTACATCCAGCCAACTTGATACAAAAAAGGGTCAATTGCCTGCCAGAGACGACTCAGCAACCCTCCGAGGTGTGCACAACAGGCCCAAATCAAACGTGGAGGAGGGGAGGTCCAAACAATTCATTCAGGTGATAAGCCAATTAACCAATCATCAGTCTTAATTGGATCCAGGGTGTGTGTGACGACACTGGGGCTGAATGGGTTGCTTGGTGCTGGAAACAACCGACAGCTGATGCAATTAGGAGATTGACAGACTAGATGCAGGTATTATATGCAAAAAGCAACACTGCACTGACTGGGCAGACAGAGGAGAAGCTGAAGGAGGCACGACACACACAACTTTCCACTTGCTTGGCTGGAAGGATGATGCTTGCAATCCATTTCAATTTCATTCTGTTTTTTCATACTGGATTAGAAGGGGTGCACCGGTCCTGGAGGTACTGCAATACCAGGTCAATGCGTGGAGTGGACAGAGCAAGCTCTTTTTCCATCTCCCTGTTCGAAAAATCCATTTAATATATGGTCCCCAGATAGGGGACGTATCAGATATTAAACTGATAAGAACAGATACTACACTTGATCTTAGCCAAAAGGCCGAGAAGCGATAACCTGAAAAGGGTTCGCAGTACAGGCCGATGGTCCCCAATGCAGAGCACTAATGAAGGCAATAGACTACTGTCCCCAGCCCAATACACAGTCCGGGAGGCTTCTTTCTCTCACAAACCGGGGAAAACGTTCACGCGCGTCCTACGCACAGAAGTCACACCAGCATGCTTCTTTTCGTGTTTGCTATCTGCATAGCTCCGCCCACACGCGACTTTTGGACACGCCTTTTCTTCGCACGAAATTCCTGGTGCGGTGCCAAAGCACGCCAAGCAGAAAGCATGATAGGAATAGTAGTGAGTGAAAGGAAAAAAAAAAAAAAAAAAAAAAAGGATAACCATTGTTGATTGTGATGTCACGGCACCATTGTTGAGTGTTCCATCAGGGCCCTTGTGATGTCATCCAATAGCTGACCTTACTTGACCTCTTTGACCTCTTGACCTGACAAGGCTCTTGTGACACGCGCAGTGTTCCGTCCATTGAACAGACAAGGTAGGTCCAGCTGCATAGGAAGTGCTGGGCTACTTTTTAGCCACTAAGTAATCCAGTTCAAAAGATCCACAAGAGGGAGACACAGGCAAACTTTACTCATTTATTGAAGCACTGCAAAAGCTAAATGGTTACATCCAGCCAACTTGATACAAAAAAGGGTCAATTGCCTGCCAGAGACGACTCAGCAACCCTCCGAGGTGTGCACAACAGGCCCAAATCAAACGTGGAGGAGGGGAGGTCCAAACAATTCATTCAGGTGATAAGCCAATTAACCAATCATCAGTCTTAATTGGATCCAGGGTGTGTGTGACGACACTGGGGCTGAATGGGTTGCTTGGTGCTGGAAACAACCGACAGCTGATGCAATTAGGAGATTGACAGACTAGATGCAGGTATTATATGCAAAAAGCAACACTGCACTGACTGGGCAGACAGAGGAGAAGCTGAAGGAGGCACGACACACACAACTTTCCACTTGCTTGGCTGGAAGGATGATGCTTGCAATCCATTTCAATTTCATTCTGTTTTTTCATACTGGATTAGAAGGGGTGCACCGGTCCTGGAGGTACTGCAATACCAGGTCAATGCGTGGAGTGGACAGAGCAAGCTCTTTTTCCATCTCCCTGTTCGAAAAATCCATTTAATATATGGTCCCCAGATAGGGGACGTATCAGATATTAAACTGATAAGAACAGATACTACACTTGATCTTAGCCAAAAGGCCGAGAAGCGATAACCTGAAAAGGGTTCGCAGTACAGGCCGATGGTCCCCAATGCAGAGCACTAATGAAGGCAATAGACTACTGTCCCCAGCCCAATACACAGTCCGGGAGGCTTCTTTCTCTCACAAACCGGGGAAAACGTTCACGCGCGTCCTACGCACAGAAGTCACACCAGCATGCTTCTTTTCGTGTTTGCTATCTGCATAGCTCCGCCCACACGCGACTTTTGGACACGCCTTTTCTTCGCACGAAATTCCTGGTGCGGTGCCAAAGCACGCCAAGCAGAAAGCATGATAGGAATAGTAGTGAGTGAAAGGAAAAAAAAAAAAAAAAAAAAAAGGATAACCATTGTTGATTGTGATGTCACGGCACCATTGTTGAGTGTTCCATCAGGGCCCTTGTGATGTCATCCAATAGCTGACCTTACTTGACCTCTTTGACCTCTTGACCTGACAAGGCTCTTGTGACACGCGCAGTGTTCCGTCCATTGAACAGACAAGGTAGGTCCAGCTGCATAGGAAGTGCTGGGCTACTTTTTAGCCACTAAGTAATCCAGTTCAAAAGATCCACAAGAGGGAGACACAGGCAAACTTTACTCATTTATTGAAGCACTGCAAAAGCTAAATGGTTACATCCAGCCAACTTGATACAAAAAAGGGTCAATTGCCTGCCAGAGACGACTCAGCAACCCTCCGAGGTGTGCACAACAGGCCCAAATCAAACGTGGAGGAGGGGAGGTCCAAACAATTCATTCAGGTGATAAGCCAATTAACCAATCATCAGTCTTAATTGGATCCAGGGTGTGTGTGACGACACTGGGGCTGAATGGGTTGCTTGGTGCTGGAAACAACCGACAGCTGATGCAATTAGGAGATTGACAGACTAGATGCAGGTATTATATGCAAAAAGCAACACTGCACTGACTGGGCAGACAGAGGAGAAGCTGAAGGAGGCACGACACACACAACTTTCCACTTGCTTGGCTGGAAGGATGATGCTTGCAATCCATTTCAATTTCATTCTGTTTTTTCATACTGGATTAGAAGGGGTGCACCGGTCCTGGAGGTACTGCAATACCAGGTCAATGCGTGGAGTGGACAGAGCAAGCTCTTTTTCCATCTCCCTGTTCGAAAAATCCATTTAATATATGGTCCCCAGATAGGGGACGTATCAGATATTAAACTGATAAGAACAGATACTACACTTGATCTTAGCCAAAAGGCCGAGAAGCGATAACCTGAAAAGGGTTCGCAGTACAGGCCGATGGTCCCCAATGCAGAGCACTAATGAAGGCAATAGACTACTGTCCCCAGCCCAATACACAGTCCGGGAGGCTTCTTTCTCTCACAAACCGGGGAAAACGTTCACGCGCGTCCTACGCACAGAAGTCACACCAGCATGCTTCTTTTCGTGTTTGCTATCTGCATAGCTCCGCCCACACGCGACTTTTGGACACGCCTTTTCTTCGCACGAAATTCCTGGTGCGGTGCCAAAGCACGCCAAGCAGAAAGCATGATAGGAATAGTAGTGAGTGAAAGGAAAAAAAAAAAAAAAAAAAAAAGGATAACCATTGTTGATTGTGATGTCACGGCACCATTGTTGAGTGTTCCATCAGGGCCCTTGTGATGTCATCCAATAGCTGACCTTACTTGACCTCTTTGACCTCTTGACCTGACAAGGCTCTTGTGACACGCGCAGTGTTCCGTCCATTGAACAGACAAGGTAGGTCCAGCTGCATAGGAAGTGCTGGGCTACTTTTTAGCCACTAAGTAATCCAGTTCAAAAGATCCACAAGAGGGAGACACAGGCAAACTTTACTCATTTATTGAAGCACTGCAAAAGCTAAATGGTTACATCCAGCCAACTTGATACAAAAAAGGGTCAATTGCCTGCCAGAGACGACTCAGCAACCCTCCGAGGTGTGCACAACAGGCCCAAATCAAACGTGGAGGAGGGGAGGTCCAAACAATTCATTCAGGTGATAAGCCAATTAACCAATCATCAGTCTTAATTGGATCCAGGGTGTGTGTGACGACACTGGGGCTGAATGGGTTGCTTGGTGCTGGAAACAACCGACAGCTGATGCAATTAGGAGATTGACAGACTAGATGCAGGTATTATATGCAAAAAGCAACACTGCACTGACTGGGCAGACAGAGGAGAAGCTGAAGGAGGCACGACACACACAACTTTCCACTTGCTTGGCTGGAAGGATGATGCTTGCAATCCATTTCAATTTCATTCTGTTTTTTCATACTGGATTAGAAGGGGTGCACCGGTCCTGGAGGTACTGCAATACCAGGTCAATGCGTGGAGTGGACAGAGCAAGCTCTTTTTCCATCTCCCTGTTCGAAAAATCCATTTAATATATGGTCCCCAGATAGGGGACGTATCAGATATTAAACTGATAAGAACAGATACTACACTTGATCTTAGCCAAAAGGCCGAGAAGCGATAACCTGAAAAGGGTTCGCAGTACAGGCCGATGGTCCCCAATGCAGAGCACTAATGAAGGCAATAGACTACTGTCCCCAGCCCAATACACAGTCCGGGAGGCTTCTTTCTCTCACAAACCGGGGAAAACGTTCACGCGCGTCCTACGCACAGAAGTCACACCAGCATGCTTCTTTTCGTGTTTGCTATCTGCATAGCTCCGCCCACACGCGACTTTTGGACACGCCTTTTCTTCGCACGAAATTCCTGGTGCGGTGCCAAAGCACGCCAAGCAGAAAGCATGATAGGAATAGTAGTGAGTGAAAGGAAAAAAAAAAAAAAAAAAAAAAGGATAACCATTGTTGATTGTGATGTCACGGCACCATTGTTGAGTGTTCCATCAGGGCCCTTGTGATGTCATCCAATAGCTGACCTTACTTGACCTCTTTGACCTCTTGACCTGACAAGGCTCTTGTGACACGCGCAGTGTTCCGTCCATTGAACAGACAAGGTAGGTCCAGCTGCATAGGAAGTGCTGGGCTACTTTTTAGCCACTAAGTAATCCAGTTCAAAAGATCCACAAGAGGGAGACACAGGCAAACTTTACTCATTTATTGAAGCACTGCAAAAGCTAAATGGTTACATCCAGCCAACTTGATACAAAAAAGGGTCAATTGCCTGCCAGAGACGACTCAGCAACCCTCCGAGGTGTGCACAACAGGCCCAAATCAAACGTGGAGGAGGGGAGGTCCAAACAATTCATTCAGGTGATAAGCCAATTAACCAATCATCAGTCTTAATTGGATCCAGGGTGTGTGTGACGACACTGGGGCTGAATGGGTTGCTTGGTGCTGGAAACAACCGACAGCTGATGCAATTAGGAGATTGACAGACTAGATGCAGGTATTATATGCAAAAAGCAACACTGCACTGACTGGGCAGACAGAGGAGAAGCTGAAGGAGGCACGACACACACAACTTTCCACTTGCTTGGCTGGAAGGATGATGCTTGCAATCCATTTCAATTTCATTCTGTTTTTTCATACTGGATTAGAAGGGGTGCACCGGTCCTGGAGGTACTGCAATACCAGGTCAATGCGTGGAGTGGACAGAGCAAGCTCTTTTTCCATCTCCCTGTTCGAAAAATCCATTTAATATATGGTCCCCAGATAGGGGACGTATCAGATATTAAACTGATAAGAACAGATACTACACTTGATCTTAGCCAAAAGGCCGAGAAGCGATAACCTGAAAAGGGTTCGCAGTACAGGCCGATGGTCCCCAATGCAGAGCACTAATGAAGGCAATAGACTACTGTCCCCAGCCCAATACACAGTCCGGGAGGCTTCTTTCTCTCACAAACCGGGGAAAACGTTCACGCGCGTCCTACGCACAGAAGTCACACCAGCATGCTTCTTTTCGTGTTTGCTATCTGCATAGCTCCGCCCACACGCGACTTTTGGACACGCCTTTTCTTCGCACGAAATTCCTGGTGCGGTGCCAAAGCACGCCAAGCAGAAAGCATGATAGGAATAGTAGTGAGTGAAAGGAAAAAAAAAAAAAAAAAAAAAAGGATAACCATTGTTGATTGTGATGTCACGGCACCATTGTTGAGTGTTCCATCAGGGCCCTTGTGATGTCATCCAATAGCTGACCTTACTTGACCTCTTTGACCTCTTGACCTGACAAGGCTCTTGTGACACGCGCAGTGTTCCGTCCATTGAACAGACAAGGTAGGTCCAGCTGCATAGGAAGTGCTGGGCTACTTTTTAGCCACTAAGTAATCCAGTTCAAAAGATCCACAAGAGGGAGACACAGGCAAACTTTACTCATTTATTGAAGCACTGCAAAAGCTAAATGGTTACATCCAGCCAACTTGATACAAAAAAGGGTCAATTGCCTGCCAGAGACGACTCAGCAACCCTCCGAGGTGTGCACAACAGGCCCAAATCAAACGTGGAGGAGGGGAGGTCCAAACAATTCATTCAGGTGATAAGCCAATTAACCAATCATCAGTCTTAATTGGATCCAGGGTGTGTGTGACGACACTGGGGCTGAATGGGTTGCTTGGTGCTGGAAACAACCGACAGCTGATGCAATTAGGAGATTGACAGACTAGATGCAGGTATTATATGCAAAAAGCAACACTGCACTGACTGGGCAGACAGAGGAGAAGCTGAAGGAGGCACGACACACACAACTTTCCACTTGCTTGGCTGGAAGGATGATGCTTGCAATCCATTTCAATTTCATTCTGTTTTTTCATACTGGATTTGAAGGGGTGCACCGGTCCTGGAGGTACTGCAATACCAGGTCAATGCGTGGAGTGGACAGAGCAAGCTCTTTTTCCATCTCCCTGTTCGAAAAATCCATTTAATATATGGTCCCCAGATAGGGGACGTATCAGATATTAAACTGATAAGAACAGATTTTTTTTTTTTTAGTTGATGCGTCAGAGGACGCGTCATATTTGTATCAATTACCCATATGTCCTACGCCTCATCATCCGAATCAACATTTTTTATACTTTTTATTCATTATTTTTTCTTATTATTTTCTTTAAAAAAATTTTTTAACAAAACAAAACATAAAAACAGACATGACATAAATAACTAATCTTAATCGGGTCTTAGACCACAGGACCAAGCACAATACATCAACCTCCTCATTACATTCCTATGAATTATTAACTCTGGTAACAAAGGATCTGGTATCCCAGATTGAAGAGCCGGATGAACTTTAAACCGCTCAAAAAACTCTTGCCTCCGATCTACCAACATCTGTCTAACTTTATTATACAGACAATTAAGATTAACTCCCGTTCTTACTAATTTTTCTATTTCTTTATCTATTTTCTCAAAAGGTGACTCTTCTTCCTTCTTTTCTTCTCTTCTTGCTTCTTTTCCACCTTTTAAATCTCCCTTCTTTTCATCTTTCTTATTTTCTCTTACAACCCTCCTAATTCCAATTTCTTCTTTTTGGTTCTCTTTTTTTTTTTGACTATCTTCATCTTTCCTCTTCCTTTTTATTTCTTCTCCTTTCCTTTTAGGACATGACAAGTAGACATGATTGTCTTCCCCACATAGATTACATTTTTTCTTCTTTTTACATCCTGATGCTAAATGACCTCCTCCTTCACAATTTGCACACCACTGCTCTTCACAAGCATCTTTCTCATGACCATATGTCTTACAGTTTTTACAGAAACCCGGCATTCCATTGAAGAATAGATCGCCATTGACTGCTCCGATTTTAAACCTAGCTGGTGGAAATATCATCTCTCCCCCAGCATCCTCCTTAAATTTCACAAAGAATTTCCACTTAGTGGACCATATACCGTACTTATTAAAAATCTTTCCATTGCAGGAAACCTTCTCACAGAACCGTAACAAAAACACCATAATGTCCTCTTCCGGGACGTAAGGACTATACATCCTCACGGTGACCACTCGCTCCCTCCTTGGAAAATGCGGCATCACTTTCACACCATTCATAACAGGGCTCAGCCTGAAATGTTCCACTTGCTTCAATACAGCAGCACATACGTCTTCAGTAACGAATACCACATCATATAATCCTCGCTTTGGGAATTCAAGCATTGAAAGGATGAACTCCTTGCGTACCTCTATGAGTCCTATCAGCACTTCTTCAACCAAAAAGGCAAGTCCCTTCTCCTTCTTCCGAGGATCCAACAATAAAAACCGCACGCCATTCCGTATTCTTTCGTACGCCGGTACTTCGTCCATCTCTGGAATCTGGAACTCCGTTTCTGCCGTCTCCATCATCATCGTCATCGCCATCCGATTAGAAGCCACGACACAGGGACTTGAAGCGCCCTACCACAAAGTAGCAGGCAAGGTGATCGCTTCCCGTTGCCCAGGGACTAAGCCGCTCCCCAATAGCAGCAAGGAGGCAGGACCGAACTTTTCAGCGCGGCCCCAACCTCCAAGGCAGAGGAGACGGGTACCCCAGGCACCTTCTGGCCAAGACCCAATGTATCTCTACACTTGATCTTAGCCAAAAGGCCGAGAAGCGATAACCTGAAAAGGGTTCGCAGTACAGGCCGATGGTCCCCAATGCAGAGCACTAATGAAGGCAATAGACTACTGTCCCCAGCCCAATACACAGTCCGGGAGGCTTCTTTCTCTCACAAACCGGGGAAAACGTTCACGCGCGTCCTACGCACAGAAGTCACACCAGCATGCTTCTTTTCGTGTTTGCTATCTGCATAGCTCCGCCCACACGCGACTTTTGGACACGCCTTTTCTTCGCACGAAATTCCTGGTGCGGTGCCAAAGCACGCCAAGCAGAAAGCATGATAGGAATAGTAGTGAGTGAAAGGAAAAAAAAAAAAAAAAAAAAAAGGATAACCATTGTTGATTGTGATGTCACGGCACCATTGTTGAGTGTTCCATCAGGGCCCTTGTGATGTCATCCAATAGCTGACCTTACTTGACCTCTTTGACCTCTTGACCTGACAAGGCTCTTGTGACACGCGCAGTGTTCCGTCCATTGAACAGACAAGGTAGGTCCAGCTGCATAGGAAGTGCTGGGCTACTTTTTAGCCACTAAGTAATCCAGTTCAAAAGATCCACAAGAGGGAGACACAGGCAAACTTTACTCATTTATTGAAGCACTGCAAAAGCTAAATGGTTACATCCAGCCAACTTGATACAAAAAAGGGTCAATTGCCTGCCAGAGACGACTCAGCAACCCTCCGAGGTGTGCACAACAGGCCCAAATCAAACGTGGAGGAGGGGAGGTCCAAACAATTCATTCAGGTGATAAGCCAATTAACCAATCATCAGTCTTAATTGGATCCAGGGTGTGTGTGACGACACTGGGGCTGAATGGGTTGCTTGGTGCTGGAAACAACCGACAGCTGATGCAATTAGGAGATTGACAGACTAGATGCAGGTATTATATGCAAAAAGCAACACTGCACTGACTGGGCAGACAGAGGAGAAGCTGAAGGAGGCACGACACACACAACTTTCCACTTGCTTGGCTGGAAGGATGATGCTTGCAATCCATTTCAATTTCATTCTGTTTTTTCATACTGGATTAGAAGGGGTGCACCGGTCCTGGAGGTACTGCAATACCAGGTCAATGCGTGGAGTGGACAGAGCAAGCTCTTTTTCCATCTCCCTGTTCGAAAAATCCATTTAATATATGGTCCCCAGATAGGGGACGTATCAGATATTAAACTGATAAGAACAGATACTACACTTGATCTTAGCCAAAAGGCCGAGAAGCGATAACCTGAAAAGGGTTCGCAGTACAGGCCGATGGTCCCCAATGCAGAGCACTAATGAAGGCAATAGACTACTGTCCCCAGCCCAATACACAGTCCGGGAGGCTTCTTTCTCTCACAAACCGGGGAAAACGTTCACGCGCGTCCTACGCACAGAAGTCACACCAGCATGCTTCTTTTCGTGTTTGCTATCTGCATAGCTCCGCCCACACGCGACTTTTGGACACGCCTTTTCTTCGCACGAAATTCCTGGTGCGGTGCCAAAGCACGCCAAGCAGAAAGCATGATAGGAATAGTAGTGAGTGAAAGGAAAAAAAAAAAAAAAAAAAAAAGGATAACCATTGTTGATTGTGATGTCACGGCACCATTGTTGAGTGTTCCATCAGGGCCCTTGTGATGTCATCCAATAGCTGACCTTACTTGACCTCTTTGACCTCTTGACCTGACAAGGCTCTTGTGACACGCGCAGTGTTCCGTCCATTGAACAGACAAGGTAGGTCCAGCTGCATAGGAAGTGCTGGGCTACTTTTTAGCCACTAAGTAATCCAGTTCAAAAGATCCACAAGAGGGAGACACAGGCAAACTTTACTCATTTATTGAAGCACTGCAAAAGCTAAATGGTTACATCCAGCCAACTTGATACAAAAAAGGGTCAATTGCCTGCCAGAGACGACTCAGCAACCCTCCGAGGTGTGCACAACAGGCCCAAATCAAACGTGGAGGAGGGGAGGTCCAAACAATTCATTCAGGTGATAAGCCAATTAACCAATCATCAGTCTTAATTGGATCCAGGGTGTGTGTGACGACACTGGGGCTGAATGGGTTGCTTGGTGCTGGAAACAACCGACAGCTGATGCAATTAGGAGATTGACAGACTAGATGCAGGTATTATATGCAAAAAGCAACACTGCACTGACTGGGCAGACAGAGGAGAAGCTGAAGGAGGCACGACACACACAACTTTCCACTTGCTTGGCTGGAAGGATGATGCTTGCAATCCATTTCAATTTCATTCTGTTTTTTCATACTGGATTAGAAGGGGTGCACCGGTCCTGGAGGTACTGCAATACCAGGTCAATGCGTGGAGTGGACAGAGCAAGCTCTTTTTCCATCTCCCTGTTCGAAAAATCCATTTAATATATGGTCCCCAGATAGGGGACGTATCAGATATTAAACTGATAAGAACAGATTTTTTTTTTAAGTTGACTATCCCCTCGCGGGGACGCCATATTTATTAAAAGAATTTACAAAATTTTAACAATTATCACATAAATACAGAAGAAAATAATTAAATACATAATCAAAGGATGGCATTAAAAATGAATAAAATTATCTTATATTACAGAATTCCATTCACTTAAAAACCATTTATTCTCTACCGCAGTATTAACTTTTTTCTCAATTAAAAGATAAATATACATTTCACTAAAACAAAATCCCAGAACATCGTTGACGGATAAAACCTCTCTTTTAAAAACTAAAATATTTCTAGCCTTCCAGAGGGCTTCCTTTGCGCAGTTCATCGTCTTCCATGCCACAGCCTCTTGGCAGGCTGTTGGGCATTCCAAAAGACCGTATAGGATCATATCGTAGGTGAAGTCTCTCAGGCCTGCCATCTTCCTTAAAAGTGGGAGCACTCTTCTCCAGAAATCCTGGGCAAACGGACATGACCACAGTAGATGTTGAACCGTCTCTTCTTGTTGACAATTATTCCTCGGACAGATGGCAGACCTTACATAGCCTCTTCGGTATTGGAATGCCCGGCATGGAAGACACTGATGAACACAATTCCACGCCAAGTCTTTCTGGGAATTAAAAAGATAGGAGATGTTAATAATTTTCCAGATTTTTTTGCATTTATCTTCTCTAAAATTCTTTATATCACAAGTTATCTCCTTCATTTTTATTTCTTTTATTAATTGTTTACTGTTTTTAAGCTCATTTATATTTTTCTTCTTCAAATTAAAAGTTGACACTATCTCTTCTAAAATCTTATAACTTACTGGCAAATTAAAAGCATAAGGAACTGATAAAATAGTTTTGAACCAATTAAACTTACGCATAAAAAAACCAGTATTAAAACGAACATAATAAGACCAATAGTGTTCTTTAAAAAGAGCGTTAAAACAGAAACTAAAAAATTTTATCAATAAAAATCTCTTAAAATCTGGAAAATCTTTGCCGCCTTTTCCTTGGATTTTCATGACGTCTTCTCTTTTCAATTTCTCCATCTTTGAATTCCAGAAGAAGGTAAAACAGCTTTTATTAATTTTCTTCAATACATTCATGGGAGGGGGAAACACCATACTTAAGTATAATAAAAGGGGAAGAATGATCATCTTAATAATTAAAATTTTCCCCTCCATTGTGAGTTTCCTCATACTCCACATATTTATTTTTTGATTTACCTTCTTTTCCACCATGCCCCAACTAAAAAAACCATTATTAGACTCACTGAAGGAGACACCTAAAATGGTGATAAAATCAGACACAGGGATATTAATATCATGTAAAACCATACTTCCAATATTTAAAATATTACTCTTGTTAAAGTTCACTTTAAAACCAGAAGCACTACAAAAGAACTGAACATGCCCTAAGGCTTTCCGGAGTGATAGGGCGTCCCTGCATAAAACCGCCACATCGTCCATATACCCCACCGCTTTGGCCTCTAGTCCCCTTCCACCGGGCAAGGGCACTCCGCGTATCGCTTTATCTGTTCGCAGCTTACATAAGAGAGGCTCTAATGCGCAAATAAAAAGCAGTGGGGACAAGGGACACCCCTGCTTCACTCCGGAATCTAAAATTACTTCCTGTGTCTTAAAACCATTAATTAAAATTTTACTTGTGCATTTATTATAAAATGCTTTAAGAGACAATAAAAACCCCTCGGGTATACCCATTTTTTCTAAAACCTTAAAAAGATAAAAATGAGATACTCTGTCAAACGCCTTCTCGAAGTCAATAGATAAAATGGCTAATTTACCTTCTCTTGACTTAGTATCATCAATACAATCTTTAATAAGGTTCAGGTTATCCCATATGCTTCTTCCTGGGATTCCACAGACTTGATTAAAATGAATAATTTTAGAAATTACCCCTTTTAACCTATTGGCGCAGATTTTTGCCATGATCTTATAGTCTGTGTTAAGAAGGGTTATTGGTCTCCAATTCTTCAAATCTGCCTTATCACCTTTCTTATACAATAAGGAGACCTCACCCTTCCTCCAGGACTTGGGTAAAACCTTTGAATAAAAAACCTCACTAAAAAGACTAAAAAGATCGTCTTTTAAAAGGTCATAAAATTTGACATAAAATTCTATGGGTATACCGTCGGGGCCGGGTACCTTACCCGTCTTAAAACTCTTTGTTGTCTCTAAAACCTCCTGCTCCGTTAAACCTCGGGATAAAATCTGTTGCGAGGCAGGATCTAAAACCGCAGTGATCTCCTTCAGTGAGTCCTGTAAAATAGACTGATCCACAGACTTTACATTAAAAAGTTCAGAATAAAAACAATGTACTTTATGTAAAATGCCTTGTATTTCCTTAATTCCGTCTATTTCATTAATAGCTTCTTTTTTGTTATTAATTTTTTTAAAGAAGTATCTAGAGCATTTTTCGTTTTCTTCGATATGCCTCACTCTGGATCTAAAAATTAATTCTTTCCCTTTTTGCTCTATACATTTTGTAATTTCTTTCCTAAGATTTTCTATATCACTCTTCACATCCATACCATTGTCTCTGAATTTATACAAGGTTTGTAAACGGGTATTAAGATCTTTAAAGGAGTCCTTCTTCTCTCTTGCTTTCTGGGTACTTTTATTTATGAAGAAACTTTTTATTTTTTTCTTCATTTTTTCCCACCAGCTACTAATAGAGATATTTGGACTCCTTACCCGTTTACATCTTGTATAAAAACTTTTAAAATCAATAATAGTCTGTGGATCGTCTAAAAGAGAAACGTTCAATTTCCATGATTTTTTACCAGGAACCTTATTAAAATTATGTTTAATAATAAATAATAAGATTTTGTGGTCGGAAAAAACATTGGTTAAAAGCTCGCATTTAAAAGGCAGTAGCTGATCATTACAAAAAATAAAATCTATTCTAGAACTGCAGTTGACATTACTCCAGGTAACGCCGGCAACCTCTGGGGCATCTTTATTGCATTCTTTATAGACGTCAAGGAGTTTAAAATCATCAACCAGATTCTTCAACATCCCAGAGGTTTTATCATAATTCCTGCTGGTAGATGAAGTTTGCCGACGTTCCCCCTTCATAATACAATTAAAATCTCCTGCAACAACACATGGTTCAGAGGTATTGATAAAAACAGATAAAATTTCTAGCATGTCAGCTCTTTCGTTCTTATCAGGAGAACCATAAAAATTTAAAAACTGCCATTTAATACCATTGATAAAAGCTTTGACCAATAAAATCCTACCTGGTAAAATTTCATTAAAATCATCAATTAAAACGTTCCCTTTAAAAAGTATGGCGACCCCACCTGATCTGGACTCATTGGATCCAGACCAGATGGATGGTCCGTGTTGCCAATCTTCTTTATAGCTTTTGTATGAGCTTGTATGGGGAATGCCACATTCCTGCAAGAAAAACACGGATGCTGTCATTGTGGTTAAAAAATTAAAAAGAGCAACCCGTCTATGTTTAGACTTGACGCCCCTCACATTGAGGGAAACTCCCTTTATTTCGGCATCCATGATATTCATTAGGAAGAGTCAGCATGCCCAGAAAACTCATTTACACTTCCATTCCCGCCCTCTTCTGACCCAATCGTTATAAGGGAACCTTCCGGAGAGGAACTTCCATCACTCAGGCAGGAGCCTGCAGTCATGCTCGGGTAATCAGGCAAGCCAGCCTCTGATAGCTTCACCTGGGTCCCCATACCTTGACCATTTAGATCCTCATCGTTTGCGTCAGGTGGGTCTCCGACTGGATCCGTTGCTCCCCCCAGGCTCTGGGAGGTCCCAGGCCTCTCAGGGGAATGCTGCGCACAAGGCAGGGAATCGGACGCCTCCAGGGAGGCACTCGCCTCCCCAACCACCTTATCCGGCGGGGGGGGGGCAGCCGGAGGAGCCACGTCCGCCTGATCTTGATGGCCGGACGTTTCCATCGGCTCCTCCTTCTCCCTATCCGGAGAGCGCCCTTTTTTTCCCCGCCTCTTTTTCCCTTGGATCTCCCACACACCTTCTTCCGGATCGTCATCAGGCTTAGGGGACCCAGATTGCGGAGTTTGTCTGGACTCCCCTGAACGACCGCTCTTTTGGGGAGTTCCAGACTTTTTGAGCCTTGCCACTATCTCCGCTTTGCGCTTGGCATTCCGCCTCTCCTTCGCATCTGTGGGATCACCCGAGCAATCCTGCTCCATATCATCCGCCTTGGCCCCCGCATCACTTGCATCAGGGGCCTCGGGCTCCTGCCTTACCTCTGCTTCCATTGCCTGTTCCTCTCCTTGAGGGCGGGTCTGGTCAGCTGACTCCTGTGGGGGCGTCTTGGGTCGCTCATCCTTTCTGTGGGGACAAAATCTGTATAGATGCCCAGTGCGTTGACAAAATGTACATTTTTTTGCATTGGGACATTCCTTGTTACTATGTTGAGTGCTCCCACAATTCCTACACTGGGCATCACAATTCTCATTTGTATGTCCGTATACCCCACAGAATTTGCAGAAATTAGGCATTCCCGTAAAGAAGAGGTCGCCATTAATTTGACCTAGTTTAAAACGGGCAGGTGGTAATTTAATTCCAGAGGAAAAGGCGGCATCTTTAATAAAAGTCACTAAAAATTTCCATTTGGATGTCCATATTCCACACTCGTTCATAACCTTCCCCATAAATTGGACCTCCTTAAAATACAAGGATAAAAACTTCTCCAGTTCTTTCTGGTCCACATAAGGGGAATACATCTTAATCACCACGAGCTTTTTCTCGTCGAAAGCGTGCTCAATGATACGGGTACGCCCAAGCCTGGGATCATCCTTTATTTTCTCAGCTTGTTTTAAAGCATCACGGAAAATGCCGTCTCCCGCCAGAGTAACATCATAAATGGCTCGCTTGGGGTAGTCTTGTATGGCGAGAATCTCATTCCTCCGGACATGCAAGAGATCTCCCAACACCGTATCCACAACATATCGCAACGATTCCGACTTTTTGTCCATAAGGACGCCTCCAGTGAGGAAAATCCTCACTGAGTTTTTCAGTCTGGCGTATTCCGGCACGGAGCCGGGATCGCCATCCATGGTCGCAACGTCGTACCGAGGCTGCACCTCCTGGTAAGTATAAAACTACCAGAAGGCCGGGGGATCGCAACTCGTTACCCTGGGACTAAGTCCTCCCCCCAATAGCAGCAGGTGGGTGAAGCCCGGGCTATAAACCCGGGCGATCCCACAAGGCCGAGGGGAGGAGTACCCGAATACCCTCAGCTAAGACCAAGTGCAGAATTAGA
Organism: Bufo bufo; assembly: GCF_905171765.1. Taxonomy (NCBI): domain Eukaryota; kingdom Metazoa; phylum Chordata; class Amphibia; order Anura; family Bufonidae; genus Bufo; species Bufo bufo. The sequence continues at coordinate 27,996 of NW_024401161.1, forward strand.
AACACATACACTTGATCTTAGCCAAAGGCCGAGAAGCGATAACCTGAAAAGGGTTCGCAGTACAGGCCGATGGTCCCCAATGCAGAGCACTAATGAAGGCAATAGACTACTGTCCCCAGCCCAATACACAGTCCGGGAGGCTTCTTTCTCTCACAAACCGGGGAAAACGTTCACGCGCGTCCTACGCACAGAAGTCACACCAGCATGCTTCTTTTCGTGTTTGCTATCTGCATAGCTCCGCCCACACGCGACTTTTGGACACGCCTTTTCTTCGCACGAAATTCCTGGTGCGGTGCCAAAGCACGCCAAGCAGAAAGCATGATAGGAATAGTAGTGAGTGAAAGGAAAAAAAAAAAAAAAAAAAAAAGGATAACCATTGTTGATTGTGATGTCACGGCACCATTGTTGAGTGTTCCATCAGGGCCCTTGTGATGTCATCCAATAGCTGACCTTACTTGACCTCTTTGACCTCTTGACCTGACAAGGCTCTTGTGACACGCGCAGTGTTCCGTCCATTGAACAGACAAGGTAGGTCCAGCTGCATAGGAAGTGCTGGGCTACTTTTTAGCCACTAAGTAATCCAGTTCAAAAGATCCACAAGAGGGAGACACAGGCAAACTTTACTCATTTATTGAAGCACTGCAAAAGCTAAATGGTTACATCCAGCCAACTTGATACAAAAAAGGGTCAATTGCCTGCCAGAGACGACTCAGCAACCCTCCGAGGTGTGCACAACAGGCCCAAATCAAACGTGGAGGAGGGGAGGTCCAAACAATTCATTCAGGTGATAAGCCAATTAACCAATCATCAGTCTTAATTGGATCCAGGGTGTGTGTGACGACACTGGGGCTGAATGGGTTGCTTGGTGCTGGAAACAACCGACAGCTGATGCAATTAGGAGATTGACAGACTAGATGCAGGTATTATATGCAAAAAGCAACACTGCACTGACTGGGCAGACAGAGGAGAAGCTGAAGGAGGCACGACACACACAACTTTCCACTTGCTTGGCTGGAAGGATGATGCTTGCAATCCATTTCAATTTCATTCTGTTTTTTCATACTGGATTAGAAGGGGTGCACCGGTCCTGGAGGTACTGCAATACCAGGTCAATGCGTGGAGTGGACAGAGCAAGCTCTTTTTCCATCTCCCTGTTCGAAAAATCCATTTAATATATGGTCCCCAGATAGGGGACGTATCAGATATTAAACTGATAAGAACAGATTTTTTTTTTTTAGTTGATGCGTCAGAGGACGCGTCATATTTGTATCAATTACCCATATGTCCTACGCCTCATCATCCGAATCAACATTTTTTATACTTTTTATTCATTATTTTTTCTTATTATTTTCTTTAAAAAAATTTTTTAACAAAACAAAACATAAAAACAGACATGACATAAATAACTAATCTTAATCGGGTCTTAGACCACAGGACCAAGCACAATACATCAACCTCCTCATTACATTCCTATGAATTATTAACTCTGGTAACAAAGGATCTGGTATCCCAGATTGAAGAGCCGGATGAACTTTAAACCGCTCAAAAAACTCTTGCCTCCGATCTACCAACATCTGTCTAACTTTATTATACAGACAATTAAGATTAACTCCCGTTCTTACTAATTTTTCTATTTCTTTATCTATTTTCTCAAAAGGTGACTCTTCTTCCTTCTTTTCTTCTCTTCTTGCTTCTTTTCCACCTTTTAAATCTCCCTTCTTTTCATCTTTCTTATTTTCTCTTACAACCCTCCTAATTCCAATTTCTTCTTTTTGGTTCTCTTTTTTTTTTTGACTATCTTCATCTTTCCTCTTCCTTTTTATTTCTTCTCCTTTCCTTTTAGGACATGACAAGTAGACATGATTGTCTTCCCCACATAGATTACATTTTTTCTTCTTTTTACATCCTGATGCTAAATGACCTCCTCCTTCACAATTTGCACACCACTGCTCTTCACAAGCATCTTTCTCATGACCATATGTCTTACAGTTTTTACAGAAACCCGGCATTCCATTGAAGAATAGATCACCATTGACTGCTCCGATTTTAAACCTAGCTGGTGGAAATATCATCTCTCCCCCAGCATCCTCCTTAAATTTCACAAAGAATTTCCACTTAGTGGACCATATACCGTACTTATTAAAAATCTTTCCATTGCAGGAAACCTTCTCACAGAACCGTAACAAAAACACCATAATGTCCTCTTCCGGGACGTAAGGACTATACATCCTCACGGTGACCACTCGCTCCCTCCTTGGAAAATGCGGCATCACTTTCACACCATTCATAACAGGGCTCAGCCTGAAATGTTCCACTTGCTTCAATACAGCAGCACATACGTCTTCAGTAACGAATACCACATCATATAATCCTCGCTTTGGGAATTCAAGCATTGAAAGGATGAACTCCTTGCGTACCTCTATGAGTCCTATCAGCACTTCTTCAACCAAAAAGGCAAGTCCCTTCTCCTTCTTCCGAGGATCCAACAATAAAAACCGCACGCCATTCCGTATTCTTTCGTACGCCGGTACTTCGTCCATCTCTGGAATCTGGAACTCCGTTTCTGCCGTCTCCATCATCATCGTCATCGCCATCCGATTAGAAGCCACGACACAGGGACTTGAAGCGCCCTACCACAAAGTAGCAGGCAAGGTGATCGCTTCCCGTTGCCCAGGGACTAAGCCGCTCCCCAATAGCAGCAAGGAGGCAGGACCGAACTTTTCAGCGCGGCCCCAACCTCCAAGGCAGAGGAGACGGGTACCCCAGGCACCTTCTGGCCAAGACCCAATGTATCTCTACACTTGATCTTAGCCAAAAGGCCGAGAAGCGATAACCTGAAAAGGGTTCGCAGTACAGGCCGATGGTCCCCAATGCAGAGCACTAATGAAGGCAATAGACTACTGTCCCCAGCCCAATACACAGTCCGGGAGGCTTCTTTCTCTCACAAACCGGGGAAAACGTTCACGCGCGTCCTACGCACAGAAGTCACACCAGCATGCTTCTTTTCGTGTTTGCTATCTGCATAGCTCCGCCCACACGCGACTTTTGGACACGCCTTTTCTTCGCACGAAATTCCTGGTGCGGTGCCAAAGCACGCCAAGCAGAAAGCATGATAGGAATAGTAGTGAGTGAAAGGAAAAAAAAAAAAAAAAAAAAAAAGGATAACCATTGTTGATTGTGATGTCACGGCACCATTGTTGAGTGTTCCATCAGGGCCCTTGTGATGTCATCCAATAGCTGACCTTACTTGACCTCTTTGACCTCTTGACCTGACAAGGCTCTTGTGACACGCGCAGTGTTCCGTCCATTGAACAGACAAGGTAGGTCCAGCTGCATAGGAAGTGCTGGGCTACTTTTTAGCCACTAAGTAATCCAGTTCAAAAGATCCACAAGAGGGAGACACAGGCAAACTTTACTCATTTATTGAAGCACTGCAAAAGCTAAATGGTTACATCCAGCCAACTTGATACAAAAAAGGGTCAATTGCCTGCCAGAGACGACTCAGCAACCCTCCGAGGTGTGCACAACAGGCCCAAATCAAACGTGGAGGAGGGGAGGTCCAAACAATTCATTCAGGTGATAAGCCAATTAACCAATCATCAGTCTTAATTGGATCCAGGGTGTGTGTGACGACACTGGGGCTGAATGGGTTGCTTGGTGCTGGAAACAACCGACAGCTGATGCAATTAGGAGATTGACAGACTAGATGCAGGTATTATATGCAAAAAGCAACACTGCACTGACTGGGCAGACAGAGGAGAAGCTGAAGGAGGCACGACACACACAACTTTCCACTTGCTTGGCTGGAAGGATGATGCTTGCAATCCATTTCAATTTCATTCTGTTTTTTCATACTGGATTAGAAGGGGTGCACCGGTCCTGGAGGTACTGCAATACCAGGTCAATGCGTGGAGTGGACAGAGCAAGCTCTTTTTCCATCTCCCTGTTCGAAAAATCCATTTAATATATGGTCCCCAGATAGGGGACGTATCAGATATTAAACTGATAAGAACAGATACTACACTTGATCTTAGCCAAAAGGCCGAGAAGCGATAACCTGAAAAGGGTTCGCAGTACAGGCCGATGGTCCCCAATGCAGAGCACTAATGAAGGCAATAGACTACTGTCCCCAGCCCAATACACAGTCCGGGAGGCTTCTTTCTCTCACAAACCGGGGAAAACGTTCACGCGCGTCCTACGCACAGAAGTCACACCAGCATGCTTCTTTTCGTGTTTGCTATCTGCATAGCTCCGCCCACACGCGACTTTTGGACACGCCTTTTCTTCGCACGAAATTCCTGGTGCGGTGCCAAAGCACGCCAAGCAGAAAGCATGATAGGAATAGTAGTGAGTGAAAGGAAAAAAAAAAAAAAAAAAAAAAAAGGATAACCATTGTTGATTGTGATGTCACGGCACCATTGTTGAGTGTTCCATCAGGGCCCTTGTGATGTCATCCAATAGCTGACCTTACTTGACCTCTTTGACCTCTTGACCTGACAAGGCTCTTGTGACACGCGCAGTGTTCCGTCCATTGAACAGACAAGGTAGGTCCAGCTGCATAGGAAGTGCTGGGCTACTTTTTAGCCACTAAGTAATCCAGTTCAAAAGATCCACAAGAGGGAGACACAGGCAAACTTTACTCATTTATTGAAGCACTGCAAAAGCTAAATGGTTACATCCAGCCAACTTGATACAAAAAAGGGTCAATTGCCTGCCAGAGACGACTCAGCAACCCTCCGAGGTGTGCACAACAGGCCCAAATCAAACGTGGAGGAGGGGAGGTCCAAACAATTCATTCAGGTGATAAGCCAATTAACCAATCATCAGTCTTAATTGGATCCAGGGTGTGTGTGACGACACTGGGGCTGAATGGGTTGCTTGGTGCTGGAAACAACCGACAGCTGATGCAATTAGGAGATTGACAGACTAGATGCAGGTATTATATGCAAAAAGCAACACTGCACTGACTGGGCAGACAGAGGAGAAGCTGAAGGAGGCACGACACACACAACTTTCCACTTGCTTGGCTGGAAGGATGATGCTTGCAATCCATTTCAATTTCATTCTGTTTTTTCATACTGGATTAGAAGGGGTGCACCGGTCCTGGAGGTACTGCAATACCAGGTCAATGCGTGGAGTGGACAGAGCAAGCTCTTTTTCCATCTCCCTGTTCGAAAAATCCATTTAATATATGGTCCCCAGATAGGGGACGTATCAGATATTAAACTGATAAGAACAGATACTACACTTGATCTTAGCCAAAAGGCCGAGAAGCGATAACCTGAAAAGGGTTCGCAGTACAGGCCGATGGTCCCCAATGCAGAGCACTAATGAAGGCAATAGACTACTGTCCCCAGCCCAATACACAGTCCGGGAGGCTTCTTTCTCTCACAAACCGGGGAAAACGTTCACGCGCGTCCTACGCACAGAAGTCACACCAGCATGCTTCTTTTCGTGTTTGCTATCTGCATAGCTCCGCCCACACGCGACTTTTGGACACGCCTTTTCTTCGCACGAAATTCCTGGTGCGGTGCCAAAGCACGCCAAGCAGAAAGCATGATAGGAATAGTAGTGAGTGAAAGGAAAAAAAAAAAAAAAAAAAAAAAAAAGGATAACCATTGTTGATTGTGATGTCACGGCACCATTGTTGAGTGTTCCATCAGGGCCCTTGTGATGTCATCCAATAGCTGACCTTACTTGACCTCTTTGACCTCTTGACCTGACAAGGCTCTTGTGACACGCGCAGTGTTCCGTCCATTGAACAGACAAGGTAGGTCCAGCTGCATAGGAAGTGCTGGGCTACTTTTTAGCCACTAAGTAATCCAGTTCAAAAGATCCACAAGAGGGAGACACAGGCAAACTTTACTCATTTATTGAAGCACTGCAAAAGCTAAATGGTTACATCCAGCCAACTTGATACAAAAAAGGGTCAATTGCCTGCCAGAGACGACTCAGCAACCCTCCGAGGTGTGCACAACAGGCCCAAATCAAACGTGGAGGAGGGGAGGTCCAAACAATTCATTCAGGTGATAAGCCAATTAACCAATCATCAGTCTTAATTGGATCCAGGGTGTGTGTGACGACACTGGGGCTGAATGGGTTGCTTGGTGCTGGAAACAACCGACAGCTGATGCAATTAGGAGATTGACAGACTAGATGCAGGTATTATATGCAAAAAGCAACACTGCACTGACTGGGCAGACAGAGGAGAAGCTGAAGGAGGCACGACACACACAACTTTCCACTTGCTTGGCTGGAAGGATGATGCTTGCAATCCATTTCAATTTCATTCTGTTTTTTCATACTGGATTAGAAGGGGTGCACCGGTCCTGGAGGTACTGCAATACCAGGTCAATGCGTGGAGTGGACAGAGCAAGCTCTTTTTCCATCTCCCTGTTCGAAAAATCCATTTAATATATGGTCCCCAGATAGGGGACGTATCAGATATTAAACTGATAAGAACAGATACTACACTTGATCTTAGCCAAAAGGCCGAGAAGCGATAACCTGAAAAGGGTTCGCAGTACAGGCCGATGGTCCCCAATGCAGAGCACTAATGAAGGCAATAGACTACTGTCCCCAGCCCAATACACAGTCCGGGAGGCTTCTTTCTCTCACAAACCGGGGAAAACGTTCACGCGCGTCCTACGCACAGAAGTCACACCAGCATGCTTCTTTTCGTGTTTGCTATCTGCATAGCTCCGCCCACACGCGACTTTTGGACACGCCTTTTCTTCGCACGAAATTCCTGGTGCGGTGCCAAAGCACGCCAAGCAGAAAGCATGATAGGAATAGTAGTGAGTGAAAGGAAAAAAAAAAAAAAAAAAAAAAAAAAGGATAACCATTGTTGATTGTGATGTCACGGCACCATTGTTGAGTGTTCCATCAGGGCCCTTGTGATGTCATCCAATAGCTGACCTTACTTGACCTCTTTGACCTCTTGACCTGACAAGGCTCTTGTGACACGCGCAGTGTTCCGTCCATTGAACAGACAAGGTAGGTCCAGCTGCATAGGAAGTGCTGGGCTACTTTTTAGCCACTAAGTAATCCAGTTCAAAAGATCCACAAGAGGGAGACACAGGCAAACTTTACTCATTTATTGAAGCACTGCAAAAGCTAAATGGTTACATCCAGCCAACTTGATACAAAAAAGGGTCAATTGCCTGCCAGAGACGACTCAGCAACCCTCCGAGGTGTGCACAACAGGCCCAAATCAAACGTGGAGGAGGGGAGGTCCAAACAATTCATTCAGGTGATAAGCCAATTAACCAATCATCAGTCTTAATTGGATCCAGGGTGTGTGTGACGACACTGGGCTGAATGGGTTGCTTGGTGCTGGAAACAACCGACAGCTGATGCAATTAGGAGATTGACAGACTAGATGCAGGTATTATATGCAAAAAGCAACACTGCACTGACTGGGCAGACAGAGGAGAAGCTGAAGGAGGCACGACACACACAACTTTCCACTTGCTTGGCTGGAAGGATGATGCTTGCAATCCATTTCAATTTCATTCTGTTTTTTCATACTGGATTAGAAGGGGTGCACCGGTCCTGGAGGTACTGCAATACCAGGTCAATGCGTGGAGTGGACAGAGCAAGCTCTTTTTCCATCTCCCTGTTCGAAAAATCCATTTAATATATGGTCCCCAGATAGGGGACGTATCAGATATTAAACTGATAAGAACAGATACTACACTTGATCTTAGCCAAAAGGCCGAGAAGCGATAACCTGAAAAGGGTTCGCAGTACAGGCCGATGGTCCCCAATGCAGAGCACTAATGAAGGCAATAGACTACTGTCCCCAGCCCAATACACAGTCCGGGAGGCTTCTTTCTCTCACAAACCGGGGAAAACGTTCACGCGCGTCCTACGCACAGAAGTCACACCAGCATGCTTCTTTTCGTGTTTGCTATCTGCATAGCTCCGCCCACACGCGACTTTTGGACACGCCTTTTCTTCGCACGAAATTCCTGGTGCGGTGCCAAAGCACGCCAAGCAGAAAGCATGATAGGAATAGTAGTGAGTGAAAGGAAAAAAAAAAAAAAAAAAAAAAAAAGGATAACCATTGTTGATTGTGATGTCACGGCACCATTGTTGAGTGTTCCATCAGGGCCCTTGTGATGTCATCCAATAGCTGACCTTACTTGACCTCTTTGACCTCTTGACCTGACAAGGCTCTTGTGACACGCGCAGTGTTCCGTCCATTGAACAGACAAGGTAGGTCCAGCTGCATAGGAAGTGCTGGGCTACTTTTTAGCCACTAAGTAATCCAGTTCAAAAGATCCACAAGAGGGAGACACAGGCAAACTTTACTCATTTATTGAAGCACTGCAAAAGCTAAATGGTTACATCCAGCCAACTTGATACAAAAAAGGGTCAATTGCCTGCCAGAGACGACTCAGCAACCCTCCGAGGTGTGCACAACAGGCCCAAATCAAACGTGGAGGAGGGGAGGTCCAAACAATTCATTCAGGTGATAAGCCAATTAACCAATCATCAGTCTTAATTGGATCCAGGGTGTGTGTGACGACACTGGGCTGAATGGGTTGCTTGGTGCTGGAAACAACCGACAGCTGATGCAATTAGGAGATTGACAGACTAGATGCAGGTATTATATGCAAAAAGCAACACTGCACTGACTGGGCAGACAGAGGAGAAGCTGAAGGAGGCACGACACACACAACTTTCCACTTGCTTGGCTGGAAGGATGATGCTTGCAATCCATTTCAATTTCATTCTGTTTTTTCATACTGGATTAGAAGGGGTGCACCGGTCCTGGAGGTACTGCAATACCAGGTCAATGCGTGGAGTGGACAGAGCAAGCTCTTTTTCCATCTCCCTGTTCGAAAAATCCATTTAATATATGGTCCCCAGATAGGGGACGTATCAGATATTAAACTGATAAGAACAGATACTACACTTGATCTTAGCCAAAAGGCCGAGAAGCGATAACCTGAAAAGGGTTCGCAGTACAGGCCGATGGTCCCCAATGCAGAGCACTAATGAAGGCAATAGACTACTGTCCCCAGCCCAATACACAGTCCGGGAGGCTTCTTTCTCTCACAAACCGGGGAAAACGTTCACGCGCGTCCTACGCACAGAAGTCACACCAGCATGCTTCTTTTCGTGTTTGCTATCTGCATAGCTCCGCCCACACGCGACTTTTGGACACGCCTTTTCTTCGCACGAAATTCCTGGTGCGGTGCCAAAGCACGCCAAGCAGAAAGCATGATAGGAATAGTAGTGAGTGAAAGGAAAAAAAAAAAAAAAAAAAAAAAAAAAGGATAACCATTGTTGATTGTGATGTCACGGCACCATTGTTGAGTGTTCCATCAGGGCCCTTGTGATGTCATCCAATAGCTGACCTTACTTGACCTCTTTGACCTCTTGACCTGACAAGGCTCTTGTGACACGCGCAGTGTTCCGTCCATTGAACAGACAAGGTAGGTCCAGCTGCATAGGAAGTGCTGGGCTACTTTTTAGCCACTAAGTAATCCAGTTCAAAAGATCCACAAGAGGGAGACACAGGCAAACTTTACTCATTTATTGAAGCACTGCAAAAGCTAAATGGTTACATCCAGCCAACTTGATACAAAAAAGGGTCAATTGCCTGCCAGAGACGACTCAGCAACCCTCCGAGGTGTGCACAACAGGCCCAAATCAAACGTGGAGGAGGGGAGGTCCAAACAATTCATTCAGGTGATAAGCCAATTAACCAATCATCAGTCTTAATTGGATCCAGGGTGTGTGTGACGACACTGGGCTGAATGGGTTGCTTGGTGCTGGAAACAACCGACAGCTGATGCAATTAGGAGATTGACAGACTAGATGCAGGTATTATATGCAAAAAGCAACACTGCACTGACTGGGCAGACAGAGGAGAAGCTGAAGGAGGCACGACACACACAACTTTCCACTTGCTTGGCTGGAAGGATGATGCTTGCAATCCATTTCAATTTCATTCTGTTTTTTCATACTGGATTAGAAGGGGTGCACCGGTCCTGGAGGTACTGCAATACCAGGTCAATGCGTGGAGTGGACAGAGCAAGCTCTTTTTCCATCTCCCTGTTCGAAAAATCCATTTAATATATGGTCCCCAGATAGGGGACGTATCAGATATTAAACTGATAAGAACAGATACTACACTTGATCTTAGCCAAAAGGCCGAGAAGCGATAACCTGAAAAGGGTTCGCAGTACAGGCCGATGGTCCCCAATGCAGAGCACTAATGAAGGCAATAGACTACTGTCCCCAGCCCAATACACAGTCCGGGAGGCTTCTTTCTCTCACAAACCGGGGAAAACGTTCACGCGCGTCCTACGCACAGAAGTCACACCAGCATGCTTCTTTTCGTGTTTGCTATCTGCATAGCTCCGCCCACACGCGACTTTTGGACACGCCTTTTCTTCGCACGAAATTCCTGGTGCGGTGCCAAAGCACGCCAAGCAGAAAGCATGATAGGAATAGTAGTGAGTGAAAGGAAAAAAAAAAAAAAAAAAAAAAAAAAAGGATAACCATTGTTGATTGTGATGTCACGGCACCATTGTTGAGTGTTCCATCAGGGCCCTTGTGATGTCATCCAATAGCTGACCTTACTTGACCTCTTTGACCTCTTGACCTGACAAGGCTCTTGTGACACGCGCAGTGTTCCGTCCATTGAACAGACAAGGTAGGTCCAGCTGCATAGGAAGTGCTGGGCTACTTTTTAGCCACTAAGTAATCCAGTTCAAAAGATCCACAAGAGGGAGACACAGGCAAACTTTACTCATTTATTGAAGCACTGCAAAAGCTAAATGGTTACATCCAGCCAACTTGATACAAAAAAGGGTCAATTGCCTGCCAGAGACGACTCAGCAACCCTCCGAGGTGTGCACAACAGGCCCAAATCAAACGTGGAGGAGGGGAGGTCCAAACAATTCATTCAGGTGATAAGCCAATTAACCAATCATCAGTCTTAATTGGATCCAGGGTGTGTGTGACGACACTGGGCTGAATGGGTTGCTTGGTGCTGGAAACAACCGACAGCTGATGCAATTAGGAGATTGACAGACTAGATGCAGGTATTATATGCAAAAAGCAACACTGCACTGACTGGGCAGACAGAGGAGAAGCTGAAGGAGGCACGACACACACAACTTTCCACTTGCTTGGCTGGAAGGATGATGCTTGCAATCCATTTCAATTTCATTCTGTTTTTTCATACTGGATTAGAAGGGGTGCACCGGTCCTGGAGGTACTGCAATACCAGGTCAATGCGTGGAGTGGACAGAGCAAGCTCTTTTTCCATCTCCCTGTTCGAAAAATCCATTTAATATATGGTCCCCAGATAGGGGACGTATCAGATATTAAACTGATAAGAACAGATACTACACTTGATCTTAGCCAAAAGGCCGAGAAGCGATAACCTGAAAAGGGTTCGCAGTACAGGCCGATGGTCCCCAATGCAGAGCACTAATGAAGGCAATAGACTACTGTCCCCAGCCCAATACACAGTCCGGGAGGCTTCTTTCTCTCACAAACCGGGGAAAACGTTCACGCGCGTCCTACGCACAGAAGTCACACCAGCATGCTTCTTTTCGTGTTTGCTATCTGCATAGCTCCGCCCACACGCGACTTTTGGACACGCCTTTTCTTCGCACGAAATTCCTGGTGCGGTGCCAAAGCACGCCAAGCAGAAAGCATGATAGGAATAGTAGTGAGTGAAAGGAAAAAAAAAAAAAAAAAAAAAAAAAAAGGATAACCATTGTTGATTGTGATGTCACGGCACCATTGTTGAGTGTTCCATCAGGGCCCTTGTGATGTCATCCAATAGCTGACCTTACTTGACCTCTTTGACCTCTTGACCTGACAAGGCTCTTGTGACACGCGCAGTGTTCCGTCCATTGAACAGACAAGGTAGGTCCAGCTGCATAGGAAGTGCTGGGCTACTTTTTAGCCACTAAGTAATCCAGTTCAAAAGATCCACAAGAGGGAGACACAGGCAAACTTTACTCATTTATTGAAGCACTGCAAAAGCTAAATGGTTACATCCAGCCAACTTGATACAAAAAAGGGTCAATTGCCTGCCAGAGACGACTCAGCAACCCTCCGAGGTGTGCACAACAGGCCCAAATCAAACGTGGAGGAGGGGAGGTCCAAACAATTCATTCAGGTGATAAGCCAATTAACCAATCATCAGTCTTAATTGGATCCAGGGTGTGTGTGACGACACTGGGCTGAATGGGTTGCTTGGTGCTGGAAACAACCGACAGCTGATGCAATTAGGAGATTGACAGACTAGATGCAGGTATTATATGCAAAAAGCAACACTGCACTGACTGGGCAGACAGAGGAGAAGCTGAAGGAGGCACGACACACACAACTTTCCACTTGCTTGGCTGGAAGGATGATGCTTGCAATCCATTTCAATTTCATTCTGTTTTTTCATACTGGATTAGAAGGGGTGCACCGGTCCTGGAGGTACTGCAATACCAGGTCAATGCGTGGAGTGGACAGAGCAAGCTCTTTTTCCATCTCCCTGTTCGAAAAATCCATTTAATATATGGTCCCCAGATAGGGGACGTATCAGATATTAAACTGATAAGAACAGATTTTTTTTTTTTTAGTTGGCACCCCCAAACGGGGACGTCATAATTTTTATTAAAACATATTTACATAAAAATACAAATTAACGTTTTTTTTTAAACAAACAAACAAAACATATCAACTCAAAACCAATCTGGGTTAGCACCATCTTTCCATGCATAATATGACATAAGCAACAAACTACGTCTATCAAACTCCGTATTTTCTGTAACTATATCTGGAATTTTTATTTGATCATATGGATGAACCTTAGCACGCTGAAAAAATCTCACTTTGTCAGCTATTATAGATTTCCTAACATATGCAAATAAGGCCTGTAATTTGACCCCCGATTTCTGTGCACTTTCTATTTCTGACCATACTCTCTGACTATGTACTTCCTCCTCTGAACCTCTCTCAAAAGGATTTTTAGGTTTTTCCACCACTTTCATACTTTCTGATTTTTCCTTTTCTACTGTATCCATTTTTCCTCCTGACTCCTTTCTTGCTCTTACCTCTATCTTATTCTCTTTAACTGTCCTTCTTATTTTTGACTCCTCAGCAGCTTCTGTCTCCTCCACTCCTTTGCGCTTTCCCCTCACCTCTCCACCTCCCTCCCCCTTTTTCTTTTGGGGGCAAGAAGCGTGGACGTGACCAATTTTACCACATAAATAGCATTTCTTTTTTTCTTTACAATTTTCATAACTATGACCTATACATTGACAGTTAGCACAATATTGTTCAGTACAATCATCTTTTATGTGTCCATATTGCTTGCAATTACGACAAAAATCAGTCATGCCATTAAAAAATAAATCACCATTAATTTTTCCAATTTTAAATCTCCCAGGTGGGAAGATTAATTCCCCTTCCTCCTTTTCATGCAACAAAACTTCAAATTTCCACTTCATAGTCCATATACCAAATTGGTTATACACTTTACCCATTGGGATAACTTTATCACAATACCTTAATAAAAAGGAAATAATATCTTCTTGTAACACGTAAGGACTATACATAAGTACTGTTACCAGTCTCTTTTTCCTCGGAAAATGCGGTAATACCGCCACGCCCTCCAAGATTGGGCTTAACTTGCAAAGTTCAAGTTTCTTGAGTACTCCGGTACAAACTTCTTCCGTAATGAGGATCACATCATAAGACCCTCTTTTATGAAAGTCCAATATAGCCAAAATCAGCTCCTTTCGGATGCCAAACAGTCCCACCAAGATATCCTCAACAAGGAAAGTAAGTCCTTTCTCCTTTTTCTGTGAGTCTTGTAGCAGGAAACGGATTCCATTTCTTATCCGCTGGTACGTAGGCACTTCTCCCGGACCAAAGCTGTCATCATCAGGATCAGGAACTCCTCCTCCGTCTGGATTCGGGACCTCCATCTCCATCTCCAATGGTACGCCAGGCAAAACCGGAACTGACACAGTGCCCTTCACCCACTACCGAGGCAGCAGGCAGGTAAGGTGATCGCTCCTCGTTGCCCAGGGACTAAGCCGACTGCCCAATAGCAGCAGGGGGGTGAAGTCCGAGCTATGAACTCAGACGATCCCCCCAGGCCGAGCAGCCGGGTACCCCAGGCACCTTCTGACCAAGACCCAATGTATCCCTACACTTGATCTTAGCCAAAAGGCCGAGAAGCGATAACCTGAAAAGGGTTCGCAGTACAGGCCGATGGTCCCCAATGCAGAGCACTAATGAAGGCAATAGACTACTGTCCCCAGCCCAATACACAGTCCGGGAGGCTTCTTTCTCTCACAAACCGGGGAAAACGTTCACGCGCGTCCTACGCACAGAAGTCACACCAGCATGCTTCTTTTCGTGTTTGCTATCTGCATAGCTCCGCCCACACGCGACTTTTGGACACGCCTTTTCTTCGCACGAAATTCCTGGTGCGGTGCCAAAGCACGCCAAGCAGAAAGCATGATAGGAATAGTAGTGAGTGAAAGGAAAAAAAAAAAAAAAAAAAAAAGGATAACCATTGTTGATTGTGATGTCACGGCACCATTGTTGAGTGTTCCATCAGGGCCCTTGTGATGTCATCCAATAGCTGACCTTACTTGACCTCTTTGACCTCTTGACCTGACAAGGCTCTTGTGACACGCGCAGTGTTCCGTCCATTGAACAGACAAGGTAGGTCCAGCTGCATAGGAAGTGCTGGGCTACTTTTTAGCCACTAAGTAATCCAGTTCAAAAGATCCACAAGAGGGAGACACAGGCAAACTTTACTCATTTATTGAAGCACTGCAAAAGCTAAATGGTTACATCCAGCCAACTTGATACAAAAAAGGGTCAATTGCCTGCCAGAGACGACTCAGCAACCCTCCGAGGTGTGCACAACAGGCCCAAATCAAACGTGGAGGAGGGGAGGTCCAAACAATTCATTCAGGTGATAAGCCAATTAACCAATCATCAGTCTTAATTGGATCCAGGGTGTGTGTGACGACACTGGGGCTGAATGGGTTGCTTGGTGCTGGAAACAACCGACAGCTGATGCAATTAGGAGATTGACAGACTAGATGCAGGTATTATATGCAAAAAGCAACACTGCACTGACTGGGCAGACAGAGGAGAAGCTGAAGGAGGCACGACACACACAACTTTCCACTTGCTTGGCTGGAAGGATGATGCTTGCAATCCATTTCAATTTCATTCTGTTTTTTCATACTGGATTAGAAGGGGTGCACCGGTCCTGGAGGTACTGCAATACCAGGTCAATGCGTGGAGTGGACAGAGCAAGCTCTTTTTCCATCTCCCTGTTCGAAAAATCCATTTAATATATGGTCCCCAGATAGGGGACGTATCAGATATTAAACTGATAAGAACAGATACTACACTTGATCTTAGCCAAAAGGCCGAGAAGCGATAACCTGAAAAGGGTTCGCAGTACAGGCCGATGGTCCCCAATGCAGAGCACTAATGAAGGCAATAGACTACTGTCCCCAGCCCAATACACAGTCCGGGAGGCTTCTTTCTCTCACAAACCGGGGAAAACGTTCACGCGCGTCCTACGCACAGAAGTCACACCAGCATGCTTCTTTTCGTGTTTGCTATCTGCATAGCTCCGCCCACACGCGACTTTTGGACACGCCTTTTCTTCGCACGAAATTCCTGGTGCGGTGCCAAAGCACGCCAAGCAGAAAGCATGATAGGAATAGTAGTGAGTGAAAGGAAAAAAAAAAAAAAAAAAAAAAGGATAACCATTGTTGATTGTGATGTCACGGCACCATTGTTGAGTGTTCCATCAGGGCCCTTGTGATGTCATCCAATAGCTGACCTTACTTGACCTCTTTGACCTCTTGACCTGACAAGGCTCTTGTGACACGCGCAGTGTTCCGTCCATTGAACAGACAAGGTAGGTCCAGCTGCATAGGAAGTGCTGGGCTACTTTTTAGCCACTAAGTAATCCAGTTCAAAAGATCCACAAGAGGGAGACACAGGCAAACTTTACTCATTTATTGAAGCACTGCAAAAGCTAAATGGTTACATCCAGCCAACTTGATACAAAAAAGGGTCAATTGCCTGCCAGAGACGACTCAGCAACCCTCCGAGGTGTGCACAACAGGCCCAAATCAAACGTGGAGGAGGGGAGGTCCAAACAATTCATTCAGGTGATAAGCCAATTAACCAATCATCAGTCTTAATTGGATCCAGGGTGTGTGTGACGACACTGGGGCTGAATGGGTTGCTTGGTGCTGGAAACAACCGACAGCTGATGCAATTAGGAGATTGACAGACTAGATGCAGGTATTATATGCAAAAAGCAACACTGCACTGACTGGGCAGACAGAGGAGAAGCTGAAGGAGGCACGACACACACAACTTTCCACTTGCTTGGCTGGAAGGATGATGCTTGCAATCCATTTCAATTTCATTCTGTTTTTTCATACTGGATTAGAAGGGGTGCACCGGTCCTGGAGGTACTGCAATACCAGGTCAATGCGTGGAGTGGACAGAGCAAGCTCTTTTTCCATCTCCCTGTTCGAAAAATCCATTTAATATATGGTCCCCAGATAGGGGACGTATCAGATATTAAACTGATAAGAACAGATACTACACTTGATCTTAGCCAAAAGGCCGAGAAGCGATAACCTGAAAAGGGTTCGCAGTACAGGCCGATGGTCCCCAATGCAGAGCACTAATGAAGGCAATAGACTACTGTCCCCAGCCCAATACACAGTCCGGGAGGCTTCTTTCTCTCACAAACCGGGGAAAACGTTCACGCGCGTCCTACGCACAGAAGTCACACCAGCATGCTTCTTTTCGTGTTTGCTATCTGCATAGCTCCGCCCACACGCGACTTTTGGACACGCCTTTTCTTCGCACGAAATTCCTGGTGCGGTGCCAAAGCACGCCAAGCAGAAAGCATGATAGGAATAGTAGTGAGTGAAAGGAAAAAAAAAAAAAAAAAAAAAAGGATAACCATTGTTGATTGTGATGTCACGGCACCATTGTTGAGTGTTCCATCAGGGCCCTTGTGATGTCATCCAATAGCTGACCTTACTTGACCTCTTTGACCTCTTGACCTGACAAGGCTCTTGTGACACGCGCAGTGTTCCGTCCATTGAACAGACAAGGTAGGTCCAGCTGCATAGGAAGTGCTGGGCTACTTTTTAGCCACTAAGTAATCCAGTTCAAAAGATCCACAAGAGGGAGACACAGGCAAACTTTACTCATTTATTGAAGCACTGCAAAAGCTAAATGGTTACATCCAGCCAACTTGATACAAAAAAGGGTCAATTGCCTGCCAGAGACGACTCAGCAACCCTCCGAGGTGTGCACAACAGGCCCAAATCAAACGTGGAGGAGGGGAGGTCCAAACAATTCATTCAGGTGATAAGCCAATTAACCAATCATCAGTCTTAATTGGATCCAGGGTGTGTGTGACGACACTGGGGCTGAATGGGTTGCTTGGTGCTGGAAACAACCGACAGCTGATGCAATTAGGAGATTGACAGACTAGATGCAGGTATTATATGCAAAAAGCAACACTGCACTGACTGGGCAGACAGAGGAGAAGCTGAAGGAGGCACGACACACACAACTTTCCACTTGCTTGGCTGGAAGGATGATGCTTGCAATCCATTTCAATTTCATTCTGTTTTTTCATACTGGATTAGAAGGGGTGCACCGGTCCTGGAGGTACTGCAATACCAGGTCAATGCGTGGAGTGGACAGAGCAAGCTCTTTTTCCATCTCCCTGTTCGAAAAATCCATTTAATATATGGTCCCCAGATAGGGGACGTATCAGATATTAAACTGATAAGAACAGATACTACACTTGATCTTAGCCAAAAGGCCGAGAAGCGATAACCTGAAAAGGGTTCGCAGTACAGGCCGATGGTCCCCAATGCAGAGCACTAATGAAGGCAATAGACTACTGTCCCCAGCCCAATACACAGTCCGGGAGGCTTCTTTCTCTCACAAACCGGGGAAAACGTTCACGCGCGTCCTACGCACAGAAGTCACACCAGCATGCTTCTTTTCGTGTTTGCTATCTGCATAGCTCCGCCCACACGCGACTTTTGGACACGCCTTTTCTTCGCACGAAATTCCTGGTGCGGTGCCAAAGCACGCCAAGCAGAAAGCATGATAGGAATAGTAGTGAGTGAAAGGAAAAAAAAAAAAAAAAAAAAAAGGATAACCATTGTTGATTGTGATGTCACGGCACCATTGTTGAGTGTTCCATCAGGGCCCTTGTGATGTCATCCAATAGCTGACCTTACTTGACCTCTTTGACCTCTTGACCTGACAAGGCTCTTGTGACACGCGCAGTGTTCCGTCCATTGAACAGACAAGGTAGGTCCAGCTGCATAGGAAGTGCTGGGCTACTTTTTAGCCACTAAGTAATCCAGTTCAAAAGATCCACAAGAGGGAGACACAGGCAAACTTTACTCATTTATTGAAGCACTGCAAAAGCTAAATGGTTACATCCAGCCAACTTGATACAAAAAAGGGTCAATTGCCTGCCAGAGACGACTCAGCAACCCTCCGAGGTGTGCACAACAGGCCCAAATCAAACGTGGAGGAGGGGAGGTCCAAACAATTCATTCAGGTGATAAGCCAATTAACCAATCATCAGTCTTAATTGGATCCAGGGTGTGTGTGACGACACTGGGGCTGAATGGGTTGCTTGGTGCTGGAAACAACCGACAGCTGATGCAATTAGGAGATTGACAGACTAGATGCAGGTATTATATGCAAAAAGCAACACTGCACTGACTGGGCAGACAGAGGAGAAGCTGAAGGAGGCACGACACACACAACTTTCCACTTGCTTGGCTGGAAGGATGATGCTTGCAATCCATTTCAATTTCATTCTGTTTTTTCATACTGGATTAGAAGGGGTGCACCGGTCCTGGAGGTACTGCAATACCAGGTCAATGCGTGGAGTGGACAGAGCAAGCTCTTTTTCCATCTCCCTGTTCGAAAAATCCATTTAATATATGGTCCCCAGATAGGGGACGTATCAGATATTAAACTGATAAGAACAGATACTACACTTGATCTTAGCCAAAAGGCCGAGAAGCGATAACCTGAAAAGGGTTCGCAGTACAGGCCGATGGTCCCCAATGCAGAGCACTAATGAAGGCAATAGACTACTGTCCCCAGCCCAATACACAGTCCGGGAGGCTTCTTTCTCTCACAAACCGGGGAAAACGTTCACGCGCGTCCTACGCACAGAAGTCACACCAGCATGCTTCTTTTCGTGTTTGCTATCTGCATAGCTCCGCCCACACGCGACTTTTGGACACGCCTTTTCTTCGCACGAAATTCCTGGTGCGGTGCCAAAGCACGCCAAGCAGAAAGCATGATAGGAATAGTAGTGAGTGAAAGGAAAAAAAAAAAAAAAAAAAAAAAGGATAACCATTGTTGATTGTGATGTCACGGCACCATTGTTGAGTGTTCCATCAGGGCCCTTGTGATGTCATCCAATAGCTGACCTTACTTGACCTCTTTGACCTCTTGACCTGACAAGGCTCTTGTGACACGCGCAGTGTTCCGTCCATTGAACAGACAAGGTAGGTCCAGCTGCATAGGAAGTGCTGGGCTACTTTTTAGCCACTAAGTAATCCAGTTCAAAAGATCCACAAGAGGGAGACACAGGCAAACTTTACTCATTTATTGAAGCACTGCAAAAGCTAAATGGTTACATCCAGCCAACTTGATACAAAAAAGGGTCAATTGCCTGCCAGAGACGACTCAGCAACCCTCCGAGGTGTGCACAACAGGCCCAAATCAAACGTGGAGGAGGGGAGGTCCAAACAATTCATTCAGGTGATAAGCCAATTAACCAATCATCAGTCTTAATTGGATCCAGGGTGTGTGTGACGACACTGGGGCTGAATGGGTTGCTTGGTGCTGGAAACAACCGACAGCTGATGCAATTAGGAGATTGACAGACTAGATGCAGGTATTATATGCAAAAAGCAACACTGCACTGACTGGGCAGACAGAGGAGAAGCTGAAGGAGGCACGACACACACAACTTTCCACTTGCTTGGCTGGAAGGATGATGCTTGCAATCCATTTCAATTTCATTCTGTTTTTTCATACTGGATTAGAAGGGGTGCACCGGTCCTGGAGGTACTGCAATACCAGGTCAATGCGTGGAGTGGACAGAGCAAGCTCTTTTTCCATCTCCCTGTTCGAAAAATCCATTTAATATATGGTCCCCAGATAGGGGACGTATCAGATATTAAACTGATAAGAACAGATTTTTTTTTTTTAGTTGATGCGTCAGAGGACGCGTCATATTTGTATCAATTACCCATATGTCCTACGCCTCATCATCCGAATCAACATTTTTTATACTTTTTATTCATTATTTTTTCTTATTATTTTCTTTAAAAAAAATTTTTTAACAAAACAAAACATAAAAACAGACATGACATAAATAACTAATCTTAATCGGGTCTTAGACCACAGGACCAAGCACAATACATCAACCTCCTCATTACATTCCTATGAATTATTAACTCTGGTAACAAAGGATCTGGTATCCCAGATTGAAGAGCCGGATGAACTTTAAACCGCTCAAAAAACTCTTGCCTCCGATCTACCAACATCTGTCTAACTTTATTATACAGACAATTAAGATTAACTCCCGTTCTTACTAATTTTTCTATTTCTTTATCTATTTTCTCAAAAGGTGACTCTTCTTCCTTCTTTTCTTCTCTTCTTGCTTCTTTTCCACCTTTTAAATCTCCCTTCTTTTCATCTTTCTTATTTTCTCTTACAACCCTCCTAATTCCAATTTCTTCTTTTTGGTTCTCTTTTTTTTTTTTGACTATCTTCATCTTTCCTCTTCCTTTTTATTTCTTCTCCTTTCCTTTTAGGACATGACAAGTAGACATGATTGTCTTCCCCACATAGATTACATTTTTTCTTCTTTTTACATCCTGATGCTAAATGACCTCCTCCTTCACAATTTGCACACCACTGCTCTTCACAAGCATCTTTCTCATGACCATATGTCTTACAGTTTTTACAGAAACCCGGCATTCCATTGAAGAATAGATCGCCATTGACTGCTCCGATTTTAAACCTAGCTGGTGGAAATATCATCTCTCCCCCAGCATCCTCCTTAAATTTCACAAAGAATTTCCACTTAGTGGACCATATACCGTACTTATTAAAAATCTTTCCATTGCAGGAAACCTTCTCACAGAACCGTAACAAAAACACCATAATGTCCTCTTCCGGGACGTAAGGACTATACATCCTCACGGTGACCACTCGCTCCCTCCTTGGAAAATGCGGCATCACTTTCACACCATTCATAACAGGGCTCAGCCTGAAATGTTCCACTTGCTTCAATACAGCAGCACATACGTCTTCAGTAACGAATACCACATCATATAATCCTCGCTTTGGGAATTCAAGCATTGAAAGGATGAACTCCTTGCGTACCTCTATGAGTCCTATCAGCACTTCTTCAACCAAAAAGGCAAGTCCCTTCTCCTTCTTCCGAGGATCCAACAATAAAAACCGCACGCCATTCCGTATTCTTTCGTACGCCGGTACTTCGTCCATCTCTGGAATCTGGAACTCCGTTTCTGCCGTCTCCATCATCATCGTCATCGCCATCCGATTAGAAGCCACGACACAGGGACTTGAAGCGCCCTACCACAAAGTAGCAGGCAAGGTGATCGCTTCCCGTTGCCCAGGGACTAAGCCGCTCCCCAATAGCAGCAAGGAGGCAGGACCGAACTTTTCAGCGCGGCCCCAACCTCCAAGGCAGAGGAGACGGGTACCCCAGGCACCTTCTGGCCAAGACCCAATGTATCTCTACACTTGATCTTAGCCAAAAGGCCGAGAAGCGATAACCTGAAAAGGGTTCGCAGTACAGGCCGATGGTCCCCAATGCAGAGCACTAATGAAGGCAATAGACTACTGTCCCCAGCCCAATACACAGTCCGGGAGGCTTCTTTCTCTCACAAACCGGGGAAAACGTTCACGCGCGTCCTACGCACAGAAGTCACACCAGCATGCTTCTTTTCGTGTTTGCTATCTGCATAGCTCCGCCCACACGCGACTTTTGGACACGCCTTTTCTTCGCACGAAATTCCTGGTGCGGTGCCAAAGCACGCCAAGCAGAAAGCATGATAGGAATAGTAGTGAGTGAAAGGAAAAAAAAAAAAAAAAAAAAAAAAAAGGATAACCATTGTTGATTGTGATGTCACGGCACCATTGTTGAGTGTTCCATCAGGGCCCTTGTGATGTCATCCAATAGCTGACCTTACTTGACCTCTTTGACCTCTTGACCTGACAAGGCTCTTGTGACACGCGCAGTGTTCCGTCCATTGAACAGACAAGGTAGGTCCAGCTGCATAGGAAGTGCTGGGCTACTTTTTAGCCACTAAGTAATCCAGTTCAAAAGATCCACAAGAGGGAGACACAGGCAAACTTTACTCATTTATTGAAGCACTGCAAAAGCTAAATGGTTACATCCAGCCAACTTGATACAAAAAAGGGTCAATTGCCTGCCAGAGACGACTCAGCAACCCTCCGAGGTGTGCACAACAGGCCCAAATCAAACGTGGAGGAGGGGAGGTCCAAACAATTCATTCAGGTGATAAGCCAATTAACCAATCATCAGTCTTAATTGGATCCAGGGTGTGTGTGACGACACTGGGCTGAATGGGTTGCTTGGTGCTGGAAACAACCGACAGCTGATGCAATTAGGAGATTGACAGACTAGATGCAGGTATTATATGCAAAAAGCAACACTGCACTGACTGGGCAGACAGAGGAGAAGCTGAAGGAGGCACGACACACACAACTTTCCACTTGCTTGGCTGGAAGGATGATGCTTGCAATCCATTTCAATTTCATTCTGTTTTTTCATACTGGATTAGAAGGGGTGCACCGGTCCTGGAGGTACTGCAATACCAGGTCAATGCGTGGAGTGGACAGAGCAAGCTCTTTTTCCATCTCCCTGTTCGAAAAATCCATTTAATATATGGTCCCCAGATAGGGGACGTATCAGATATTAAACTGATAAGAACAGATACTACACTTGATCTTAGCCAAAAGGCCGAGAAGCGATAACCTGAAAAGGGTTCGCAGTACAGGCCGATGGTCCCCAATGCAGAGCACTAATGAAGGCAATAGACTACTGTCCCCAGCCCAATACACAGTCCGGGAGGCTTCTTTCTCTCACAAACCGGGGAAAACGTTCACGCGCGTCCTACGCACAGAAGTCACACCAGCATGCTTCTTTTCGTGTTTGCTATCTGCATAGCTCCGCCCACACGCGACTTTTGGACACGCCTTTTCTTCGCACGAAATTCCTGGTGCGGTGCCAAAGCACGCCAAGCAGAAAGCATGATAGGAATAGTAGTGAGTGAAAGGAAAAAAAAAAAAAAAAAAAAAAAAGGATAACCATTGTTGATTGTGATGTCACGGCACCATTGTTGAGTGTTCCATCAGGGCCCTTGTGATGTCATCCAATAGCTGACCTTACTTGACCTCTTTGACCTCTTGACCTGACAAGGCTCTTGTGACACGCGCAGTGTTCCGTCCATTGAACAGACAAGGTAGGTCCAGCTGCATAGGAAGTGCTGGGCTACTTTTTAGCCACTAAGTAATCCAGTTCAAAAGATCCACAAGAGGGAGACACAGGCAAACTTTACTCATTTATTGAAGCACTGCAAAAGCTAAATGGTTACATCCAGCCAACTTGATACAAAAAAGGGTCAATTGCCTGCCAGAGACGACTCAGCAACCCTCCGAGGTGTGCACAACAGGCCCAAATCAAACGTGGAGGAGGGGAGGTCCAAACAATTCATTCAGGTGATAAGCCAATTAACCAATCATCAGTCTTAATTGGATCCAGGGTGTGTGTGACGACACTGGGGCTGAATGGGTTGCTTGGTGCTGGAAACAACCGACAGCTGATGCAATTAGGAGATTGACAGACTAGATGCAGGTATTATATGCAAAAAGCAACACTGCACTGACTGGGCAGACAGAGGAGAAGCTGAAGGAGGCACGACACACACAACTTTCCACTTGCTTGGCTGGAAGGATGATGCTTGCAATCCATTTCAATTTCATTCTGTTTTTTCATACTGGATTAGAAGGGGTGCACCGGTCCTGGAGGTACTGCAATACCAGGTCAATGCGTGGAGTGGACAGAGCAAGCTCTTTTTCCATCTCCCTGTTCGAAAAATCCATTTAATATATGGTCCCCAGATAGGGGACGTATCAGATATTAAACTGATAAGAACAGATACTACACTTGATCTTAGCCAAAAGGCCGAGAAGCGATAACCTGAAAAGGGTTCGCAGTACAGGCCGATGGTCCCCAATGCAGAGCACTAATGAAGGCAATAGACTACTGTCCCCAGCCCAATACACAGTCCGGGAGGCTTCTTTCTCTCACAAACCGGGGAAAACGTTCACGCGCGTCCTACGCACAGAAGTCACACCAGCATGCTTCTTTTCGTGTTTGCTATCTGCATAGCTCCGCCCACACGCGACTTTTGGACACGCCTTTTCTTCGCACGAAATTCCTGGTGCGGTGCCAAAGCACGCCAAGCAGAAAGCATGATAGGAATAGTAGTGAGTGAAAGGAAAAAAAAAAAAAAAAAAAAAAAAAGGATAACCATTGTTGATTGTGATGTCACGGCACCATTGTTGAGTGTTCCATCAGGGCCCTTGTGATGTCATCCAATAGCTGACCTTACTTGACCTCTTTGACCTCTTGACCTGACAAGGCTCTTGTGACACGCGCAGTGTTCCGTCCATTGAACAGACAAGGTAGGTCCAGCTGCATAGGAAGTGCTGGGCTACTTTTTAGCCACTAAGTAATCCAGTTCAAAAGATCCACAAGAGGGAGACACAGGCAAACTTTACTCATTTATTGAAGCACTGCAAAAGCTAAATGGTTACATCCAGCCAACTTGATACAAAAAAGGGTCAATTGCCTGCCAGAGACGACTCAGCAACCCTCCGAGGTGTGCACAACAGGCCCAAATCAAACGTGGAGGAGGGGAGGTCCAAACAATTCATTCAGGTGATAAGCCAATTAACCAATCATCAGTCTTAATTGGATCCAGGGTGTGTGTGACGACACTGGGGCTGAATGGGTTGCTTGGTGCTGGAAACAACCGACAGCTGATGCAATTAGGAGATTGACAGACTAGATGCAGGTATTATATGCAAAAAGCAACACTGCACTGACTGGGCAGACAGAGGAGAAGCTGAAGGAGGCACGACACACACAACTTTCCACTTGCTTGGCTGGAAGGATGATGCTTGCAATCCATTTCAATTTCATTCTGTTTTTTCATACTGGATTAGAAGGGGTGCACCGGTCCTGGAGGTACTGCAATACCAGGTCAATGCGTGGAGTGGACAGAGCAAGCTCTTTTTCCATCTCCCTGTTCGAAAAATCCATTTAATATATGGTCCCCAGATAGGGGACGTATCAGATATTAAACTGATAAGAACAGATACTACACTTGATCTTAGCCAAAAGGCCGAGAAGCGATAACCTGAAAAGGGTTCGCAGTACAGGCCGATGGTCCCCAATGCAGAGCACTAATGAAGGCAATAGACTACTGTCCCCAGCCCAATACACAGTCCGGGAGGCTTCTTTCTCTCACAAACCGGGGAAAACGTTCACGCGCGTCCTACGCACAGAAGTCACACCAGCATGCTTCTTTTCGTGTTTGCTATCTGCATAGCTCCGCCCACACGCGACTTTTGGACACGCCTTTTCTTCGCACGAAATTCCTGGTGCGGTGCCAAAGCACGCCAAGCAGAAAGCATGATAGGAATAGTAGTGAGTGAAAGGAAAAAAAAAAAAAAAAAAAAAAAAGGATAACCATTGTTGATTGTGATGTCACGGCACCATTGTTGAGTGTTCCATCAGGGCCCTTGTGATGTCATCCAATAGCTGACCTTACTTGACCTCTTTGACCTCTTGACCTGACAAGGCTCTTGTGACACGCGCAGTGTTCCGTCCATTGAACAGACAAGGTAGGTCCAGCTGCATAGGAAGTGCTGGGCTACTTTTTAGCCACTAAGTAATCCAGTTCAAAAGATCCACAAGAGGGAGACACAGGCAAACTTTACTCATTTATTGAAGCACTGCAAAAGCTAAATGGTTACATCCAGCCAACTTGATACAAAAAAGGGTCAATTGCCTGCCAGAGACGACTCAGCAACCCTCCGAGGTGTGCACAACAGGCCCAAATCAAACGTGGAGGAGGGGAGGTCCAAACAATTCATTCAGGTGATAAGCCAATTAACCAATCATCAGTCTTAATTGGATCCAGGGTGTGTGTGACGACACTGGGCTGAATGGGTTGCTTGGTGCTGGAAACAACCGACAGCTGATGCAATTAGGAGATTGACAGACTAGATGCAGGTATTATATGCAAAAAGCAACACTGCACTGACTGGGCAGACAGAGGAGAAGCTGAAGGAGGCACGACACACACAACTTTCCACTTGCTTGGCTGGAAGGATGATGCTTGCAATCCATTTCAATTTCATTCTGTTTTTTCATACTGGATTAGAAGGGGTGCACCGGTCCTGGAGGTACTGCAATACCAGGTCAATGCGTGGAGTGGACAGAGCAAGCTCTTTTTCCATCTCCCTGTTCGAAAAATCCATTTAATATATGGTCCCCAGATAGGGGACGTATCAGATATTAAACTGATAAGAACAGATACTACACTTGATCTTAGCCAAAAGGCCGAGAAGCGATAACCTGAAAAGGGTTCGCAGTACAGGCCGATGGTCCCCAATGCAGAGCACTAATGAAGGCAATAGACTACTGTCCCCAGCCCAATACACAGTCCGGGAGGCTTCTTTCTCTCACAAACCGGGGAAAACGTTCACGCGCGTCCTACGCACAGAAGTCACACCAGCATGCTTCTTTTCGTGTTTGCTATCTGCATAGCTCCGCCCACACGCGACTTTTGGACACGCCTTTTCTTCGCACGAAATTCCTGGTGCGGTGCCAAAGCACGCCAAGCAGAAAGCATGATAGGAATAGTAGTGAGTGAAAGGAAAAAAAAAAAAAAAAAAAAAAAAAAAGGATAACCATTGTTGATTGTGATGTCACGGCACCATTGTTGAGTGTTCCATCAGGGCCCTTGTGATGTCATCCAATAGCTGACCTTACTTGACCTCTTTGACCTCTTGACCTGACAAGGCTCTTGTGACACGCGCAGTGTTCCGTCCATTGAACAGACAAGGTAGGTCCAGCTGCATAGGAAGTGCTGGGCTACTTTTTAGCCACTAAGTAATCCAGTTCAAAAGATCCACAAGAGGGAGACACAGGCAAACTTTACTCATTTATTGAAGCACTGCAAAAGCTAAATGGTTACATCCAGCCAACTTGATACAAAAAAGGGTCAATTGCCTGCCAGAGACGACTCAGCAACCCTCCGAGGTGTGCACAACAGGCCCAAATCAAACGTGGAGGAGGGGAGGTCCAAACAATTCATTCAGGTGATAAGCCAATTAACCAATCATCAGTCTAATTGGATCCAGGGTGTGTGTGACGACACTGGGCTGAATGGGTTGCTTGGTGCTGGAAACAACCGACAGCTGATGCAATTAGGAGATTGACAGACTAGATGCAGGTATTATATGCAAAAAGCAACACTGCACTGACTGGGCAGACAGAGGAGAAGCTGAAGGAGGCACGACACACACAACTTTCCACTTGCTTGGCTGGAAGGATGATGCTTGCAATCCATTTCAATTTCATTCTGTTTTTTCATACTGGATTAGAAGGGGTGCACCGGTCCTGGAGGTACTGCAATACCAGGTCAATGCGTGGAGTGGACAGAGCAAGCTCTTTTTCCATCTCCCTGTTCGAAAAATCCATTTAATATATGGTCCCCAGATAGGGGACGTATCAGATATTAAACTGATAAGAACAGATACTACACTTGATCTTAGCCAAAAGGCCGAGAAGCGATAACCTGAAAAGGGTTCGCAGTACAGGCCGATGGTCCCCAATGCAGAGCACTAATGAAGGCAATAGACTACTGTCCCCAGCCCAATACACAGTCCGGGAGGCTTCTTTCTCTCACAAACCGGGGAAAACGTTCACGCGCGTCCTACGCACAGAAGTCACACCAGCATGCTTCTTTTCGTGTTTGCTATCTGCATAGCTCCGCCCACACGCGACTTTTGGACACGCCTTTTCTTCGCACGAAATTCCTGGTGCGGTGCCAAAGCACGCCAAGCAGAAAGCATGATAGGAATAGTAGTGAGTGAAAGGAAAAAAAAAAAAAAAAAAAAAAAAAAGGATAACCATTGTTGATTGTGATGTCACGGCACCATTGTTGAGTGTTCCATCAGGGCCCTTGTGATGTCATCCAATAGCTGACCTTACTTGACCTCTTTGACCTCTTGACCTGACAAGGCTCTTGTGACACGCGCAGTGTTCCGTCCATTGAACAGACAAGGTAGGTCCAGCTGCATAGGAAGTGCTGGGCTACTTTTTAGCCACTAAGTAATCCAGTTCAAAAGATCCACAAGAGGGAGACACAGGCAAACTTTACTCATTTATTGAAGCACTGCAAAAGCTAAATGGTTACATCCAGCCAACTTGATACAAAAAAGGGTCAATTGCCTGCCAGAGACGACTCAGCAACCCTCCGAGGTGTGCACAACAGGCCCAAATCAAACGTGGAGGAGGGGAGGTCCAAACAATTCATTCAGGTGATAAGCCAATTAACCAATCATCAGTCTAATTGGATCCAGGGTGTGTGTGACGACACTGGGCTGAATGGGTTGCTTGGTGCTGGAAACAACCGACAGCTGATGCAATTAGGAGATTGACAGACTAGATGCAGGTATTATATGCAAAAAGCAACACTGCACTGACTGGGCAGACAGAGGAGAAGCTGAAGGAGGCACGACACACACAACTTTCCACTTGCTTGGCTGGAAGGATGATGCTTGCAATCCATTTCAATTTCATTCTGTTTTTTCATACTGGATTAGAAGGGGTGCACCGGTCCTGGAGGTACTGCAATACCAGGTCAATGCGTGGAGTGGACAGAGCAAGCTCTTTTTCCATCTCCCTGTTCGAAAAATCCATTTAATATATGGTCCCCAGATAGGGGACGTATCAGATATTAAACTGATAAGAACAGATACTACACTTGATCTTAGCCAAAAGGCCGAGAAGCGATAACCTGAAAAGGGTTCGCAGTACAGGCCGATGGTCCCCAATGCAGAGCACTAATGAAGGCAATAGACTACTGTCCCCAGCCCAATACACAGTCCGGGAGGCTTCTTTCTCTCACAAACCGGGGAAAACGTTCACGCGCGTCCTACGCACAGAAGTCACACCAGCATGCTTCTTTTCGTGTTTGCTATCTGCATAGCTCCGCCCACACGCGACTTTTGGACACGCCTTTTCTTCGCACGAAATTCCTGGTGCGGTGCCAAAGCACGCCAAGCAGAAAGCATGATAGGAATAGTAGTGAGTGAAAGGAAAAAAAAAAAAAAAAAAAAAAAGGATAACCATTGTTGATTGTGATGTCACGGCACCATTGTTGAGTGTTCCATCAGGGCCCTTGTGATGTCATCCAATAGCTGACCTTACTTGACCTCTTTGACCTCTTGACCTGACAAGGCTCTTGTGACACGCGCAGTGTTCCGTCCATTGAACAGACAAGGTAGGTCCAGCTGCATAGGAAGTGCTGGGCTACTTTTTAGCCACTAAGTAATCCAGTTCAAAAGATCCACAAGAGGGAGACACAGGCAAACTTTACTCATTTATTGAAGCACTGCAAAAGCTAAATGGTTACATCCAGCCAACTTGATACAAAAAAGGGTCAATTGCCTGCCAGAGACGACTCAGCAACCCTCCGAGGTGTGCACAACAGGCCCAAATCAAACGTGGAGGAGGGGAGGTCCAAACAATTCATTCAGGTGATAAGCCAATTAACCAATCATCAGTCTAATTGGATCCAGGGTGTGTGTGACGACACTGGGCTGAATGGGTTGCTTGGTGCTGGAAACAACCGACAGCTGATGCAATTAGGAGATTGACAGACTAGATGCAGGTATTATATGCAAAAAGCAACACTGCACTGACTGGGCAGACAGAGGAGAAGCTGAAGGAGGCACGACACACACAACTTTCCACTTGCTTGGCTGGAAGGATGATGCTTGCAATCCATTTCAATTTCATTCTGTTTTTTCATACTGGATTAGAAGGGGTGCACCGGTCCTGGAGGTACTGCAATACCAGGTCAATGCGTGGAGTGGACAGAGCAAGCTCTTTTTCCATCTCCCTGTTCGAAAAATCCATTTAATATATGGTCCCCAGATAGGGGACGTATCAGATATTAAACTGATAAGAACAGATACTACACTTGATCTTAGCCAAAAGGCCGAGAAGCGATAACCTGAAAAGGGTTCGCAGTACAGGCCGATGGTCCCCAATGCAGAGCACTAATGAAGGCAATAGACTACTGTCCCCAGCCCAATACACAGTCCGGGAGGCTTCTTTCTCTCACAAACCGGGGAAAACGTTCACGCGCGTCCTACGCACAGAAGTCACACCAGCATGCTTCTTTTCGTGTTTGCTATCTGCATAGCTCCGCCCACACGCGACTTTTGGACACGCCTTTTCTTCGCACGAAATTCCTGGTGCGGTGCCAAAGCACGCCAAGCAGAAAGCATGATAGGAATAGTAGTGAGTGAAAGGAAAAAAAAAAAAAAAAAAAAAAAAGGATAACCATTGTTGATTGTGATGTCACGGCACCATTGTTGAGTGTTCCATCAGGGCCCTTGTGATGTCATCCAATAGCTGACCTTACTTGACCTCTTTGACCTCTTGACCTGACAAGGCTCTTGTGACACGCGCAGTGTTCCGTCCATTGAACAGACAAGGTAGGTCCAGCTGCATAGGAAGTGCTGGGCTACTTTTTAGCCACTAAGTAATCCAGTTCAAAAGATCCACAAGAGGGAGACACAGGCAAACTTTACTCATTTATTGAAGCACTGCAAAAGCTAAATGGTTACATCCAGCCAACTTGATACAAAAAAGGGTCAATTGCCTGCCAGAGACGACTCAGCAACCCTCCGAGGTGTGCACAACAGGCCCAAATCAAACGTGGAGGAGGGGAGGTCCAAACAATTCATTCAGGTGATAAGCCAATTAACCAATCATCAGTCCTAATTGGATCCAGGGTGTGTGGACGACCTGGGCTGAATGGGTTGCTTGGTGCTGGAAACAACCGACAGCTGATGCAATTAGGAGATTGACAGACTAGATGCAGGTATTATATGCAAAAAGCAACACTGCACTGACTGGGCAGACAGAGGAGAAGCTGAAGGAGGCACGACACACACAACTTTCCACTTGCTTGGCTGGAAGGATGATGCTTGCAATCCATTTCAATTTCATTCTGTTTTTTCATACTGGATTAGAAGGGGTGCACCGGTCCTGGAGGTACTGCAATACCAGGTCAATGCGTGGAGTGGACAGAGCAAGCTCTTTTTCCATCTCCCTGTTCGAAAAATCCATTTAATATATGGTCCCCAGATAGGGGACGTATCAGATATTAAACTGATAAGAACAGATACTACACTTGATCTTAGCCAAAAGGCCGAGAAGCGATAACCTGAAAAGGGTTCGCAGTACAGGCCGATGGTCCCCAATGCAGAGCACTAATGAAGGCAATAGACTACTGTCCCCAGCCCAATACACAGTCCGGGAGGCTTCTTTCTCTCACAAACCGGGGAAAACGTTCACGCGCGTCCTACGCACAGAAGTCACACCAGCATGCTTCTTTTCGTGTTTGCTATCTGCATAGCTCCGCCCACACGCGACTTTTGGACACGCCTTTTCTTCGCACGAAATTCCTGGTGCGGTGCCAAAGCACGCCAAGCAGAAAGCATGATAGGAATAGTAGTGAGTGAAAGGAAAAAAAAAAAAAAAAAAAAAAAAAAGGATAACCATTGTTGATTGTGATGTCACGGCACCATTGTTGAGTGTTCCATCAGGGCCCTTGTGATGTCATCCAATAGCTGACCTTACTTGACCTCTTTGACCTCTTGACCTGACAAGGCTCTTGTGACACGCGCAGTGTTCCGTCCATTGAACAGACAAGGTAGGTCCAGCTGCATAGGAAGTGCTGGGCTACTTTTTAGCCACTAAGTAATCCAGTTCAAAAGATCCACAAGAGGGAGACACAGGCAAACTTTACTCATTTATTGAAGCACTGCAAAAGCTAAATGGTTACATCCAGCCAACTTGATACAAAAAAGGGTCAATTGCCTGCCAGAGACGACTCAGCAACCCTCCGAGGTGTGCACAACAGGCCCAAATCAAACGTGGAGGAGGGGAGGTCCAAACAATTCATTCAGGTGATAAGCCAATTAACCAATCATCAGTCCTAATTGGATCCAGGGTGTGTGTGACGACTGGGCTGAATGGGTTGCTTGGTGCTGGAAACAACCGACAGCTGATGCAATTAGGAGATTGACAGACTAGATGCAGGTATTATATGCAAAAAGCAACACTGCACTGACTGGGCAGACAGAGGAGAAGCTGAAGGAGGCACGACACACACAACTTTCCACTTGCTTGGCTGGAAGGATGATGCTTGCAATCCATTTCAATTTCATTCTGTTTTTTCATACTGGATTAGAAGGGGTGCACCGGTCCTGGAGGTACTGCAATACCAGGTCAATGCGTGGAGTGGACAGAGCAAGCTCTTTTTCCATCTCCCTGTTCGAAAAATCCATTTAATATATGGTCCCCAGATAGGGGACGTATCAGATATTAAACTGATAAGAACAGATACTACACTTGATCTTAGCCAAAAGGCCGAGAAGCGATAACCTGAAAAGGGTTCGCAGTACAGGCCGATGGTCCCCAATGCAGAGCACTAATGAAGGCAATAGACTACTGTCCCCAGCCCAATACACAGTCCGGGAGGCTTCTTTCTCTCACAAACCGGGGAAAACGTTCACGCGCGTCCTACGCACAGAAGTCACACCAGCATGCTTCTTTTCGTGTTTGCTATCTGCATAGCTCCGCCCACACGCGACTTTTGGACACGCCTTTTCTTCGCACGAAATTCCTGGTGCGGTGCCAAAGCACGCCAAGCAGAAAGCATGATAGGA
Source organism: Bufo bufo (assembly GCF_905171765.1). Lineage (NCBI taxonomy): Eukaryota > Metazoa > Chordata > Amphibia > Anura > Bufonidae > Bufo > Bufo bufo. Next base: position 61,194 of record NW_024401161.1, read on the forward strand.
ATAGTAGTGAGTGAAAGGAAAAAAAAAAAAAAAAAAAAAAAAAAGGATAACCATTGTTGATTGTGATGTCACGGCACCATTGTTGAGTGTTCCATCAGGGCCCTTGTGATGTCATCCAATAGCTGACCTTACTTGACCTCTTTGACCTCTTGACCTGACAAGGCTCTTGTGACACGCGCAGTGTTCCGTCCATTGAACAGACAAGGTAGGTCCAGCTGCATAGGAAGTGCTGGGCTACTTTTTAGCCACTAAGTAATCCAGTTCAAAAGATCCACAAGAGGGAGACACAGGCAAACTTTACTCATTTATTGAAGCACTGCAAAAGCTAAATGGTTACATCCAGCCAACTTGATACAAAAAAGGGTCAATTGCCTGCCAGAGACGACTCAGCAACCCTCCGAGGTGTGCACAACAGGCCCAAATCAAACGTGGAGGAGGGGAGGTCCAAACAATTCATTCAGGTGATAAGCCAATTAACCAATCATCAGTCCTAATTGGATCCAGGGTGTGTGTGACGACCTGGGCTGAATGGGTTGCTTGGTGCTGGAAACAACCGACAGCTGATGCAATTAGGAGATTGACAGACTAGATGCAGGTATTATATGCAAAAAGCAACACTGCACTGACTGGGCAGACAGAGGAGAAGCTGAAGGAGGCACGACACACACAACTTTCCACTTGCTTGGCTGGAAGGATGATGCTTGCAATCCATTTCAATTTCATTCTGTTTTTTCATACTGGATTAGAAGGGGTGCACCGGTCCTGGAGGTACTGCAATACCAGGTCAATGCGTGGAGTGGACAGAGCAAGCTCTTTTTCCATCTCCCTGTTCGAAAAATCCATTTAATATATGGTCCCCAGATAGGGGACGTATCAGATATTAAACTGATAAGAACAGATTTTTTTTAGTTGGCACCCCCAAACGGGGACGTCATAATTTTTATTAAAACATATTTACATAAAAATACAAATTAACGTTTTTTTTTAAACAAACAAACAAAACATATCAACTCAAAACCAATCTGGGTTAGCACCATCTTTCCATGCATAATATGACATAAGCAACAAACTACGTCTATCAAACTCCGTATTTTCTGTAACTATATCTGGAATTTTTATTTGATCATATGGATGAACCTTAGCACGCTGAAAAAATCTCACTTTGTCAGCTATTATAGATTTCCTAACATATGCAAATAAGGCCTGTAATTTGACCCCCGATTTCTGTGCACTTTCTATTTCTGACCATACTCTCTGACTATGTACTTCCTCCTCTGAACCTCTCTCAAAAGGATTTTTAGGTTTTTCCACCACTTTCATACTTTCTGATTTTTCCTTTTCTACTGTATCCATTTTTCCTCCTGACTCCTTTCTTGCTCTTACCTCTATCTTATTCTCTTTAACTGTCCTTCTTATTTTTGACTCCTCAGCAGCTTCTGTCTCCTCCACTCCTTTGCGCTTTCCCCTCACCTCTCCACCTCCCTCCCCCTTTTTCTTTTGGGGGCAAGAAGCGTAGACGTGACCAATTTTACCACATAAATAGCATTTCTTTTTTTCTTTACAATTTTCATAACTATGACCTATACATTGACAGTTAGCACAATATTGTTCAGTACAATCATCTTTTATGTGTCCATATTGCTTGCAATTACGACAAAAATCAGTCATGCCATTAAAAAATAAATCACCATTAATTTTTCCAATTTTAAATCTCCCAGGTGGGAAGATTAATTCCCCTTCCTCCTTTTCATGCAACAAAACTTCAAATTTCCACTTCATAGTCCATATACCAAATTGGTTATACACTTTACCCATTGGGATAACTTTATCACAATACCTTAATAAAAAGGAAATAATATCTTCTTGTAACACGTAAGGACTATACATAAGTACTGTTACCAGTCTCTTTTTCCTCGGAAAATGCGGTAATACCGCCACGCCCTCCAAGATTGGGCTTAACTTGCAAAGTTCAAGTTTCTTGAGTACTCCGGTACAAACTTCTTCCGTAATGAGGATCACATCATAAGACCCTCTTTTATGAAAGTCCAATATAGCCAAAATCAGCTCCTTTCGGATGCCAAACAGTCCCACCAAGATATCCTCAACAAGGAAAGTAAGTCCTTTCTCCTTTTTCTGTGAGTCTTGTAGCAGGAAACGGATTCCATTTCTTATCCGCTGGTACGTAGGCACTTCTCCCGGACCAAAGCTGTCATCATCAGGATCAGGAACTCCTCCTCCGTCTGGATTCGGGACCTCCATCTCCATCTCCAATGGTACGCCAGGCAAAACCGGAACTGACACAGTGCCCTTCACCCACTACCGAGGCAGCAGGCAGGTAAGGTGATCGCTCCTCGTTGCCCAGGGACTAAGCCGACTGCCCAATAGCAGCAGGGGGGTGAAGTCCGAGCTATGAACTCAGACGATCCCCCCAGGCCGAGCAGCCGGGTACCCCAGGCACCTTCTGACCAAGACCCAATGTATCCCTACACTTGATCTTAGCCAAAAGGCCGAGAAGCGATAACCTGAAAAGGGTTCGCAGTACAGGCCGATGGTCCCCAATGCAGAGCACTAATGAAGGCAATAGACTACTGTCCCCAGCCCAATACACAGTCCGGGAGGCTTCTTTCTCTCACAAACCGGGGAAAACGTTCACGCGCGTCCTACGCACAGAAGTCACACCAGCATGCTTCTTTTCGTGTTTGCTATCTGCATAGCTCCGCCCACACGCGACTTTTGGACACGCCTTTTCTTCGCACGAAATTCCTGGTGCGGTGCCAAAGCACGCCAAGCAGAAAGCATGATAGGAATAGTAGTGAGTGAAAGGAAAAAAAAAAAAAAAAAAAAAAGGATAACCATTGTTGATTGTGATGTCACGGCACCATTGTTGAGTGTTCCATCAGGGCCCTTGTGATGTCATCCAATAGCTGACCTTACTTGACCTCTTTGACCTCTTGACCTGACAAGGCTCTTGTGACACGCGCAGTGTTCCGTCCATTGAACAGACAAGGTAGGTCCAGCTGCATAGGAAGTGCTGGGCTACTTTTTAGCCACTAAGTAATCCAGTTCAAAAGATCCACAAGAGGGAGACACAGGCAAACTTTACTCATTTATTGAAGCACTGCAAAAGCTAAATGGTTACATCCAGCCAACTTGATACAAAAAAGGGTCAATTGCCTGCCAGAGACGACTCAGCAACCCTCCGAGGTGTGCACAACAGGCCCAAATCAAACGTGGAGGAGGGGAGGTCCAAACAATTCATTCAGGTGATAAGCCAATTAACCAATCATCAGTCTTAATTGGATCCAGGGTGTGTGTGACGACACTGGGGCTGAATGGGTTGCTTGGTGCTGGAAACAACCGACAGCTGATGCAATTAGGAGATTGACAGACTAGATGCAGGTATTATATGCAAAAAGCAACACTGCACTGACTGGGCAGACAGAGGAGAAGCTGAAGGAGGCACGACACACACAACTTTCCACTTGCTTGGCTGGAAGGATGATGCTTGCAATCCATTTCAATTTCATTCTGTTTTTTCATACTGGATTAGAAGGGGTGCACCGGTCCTGGAGGTACTGCAATACCAGGTCAATGCGTGGAGTGGACAGAGCAAGCTCTTTTTCCATCTCCCTGTTCGAAAAATCCATTTAATATATGGTCCCCAGATAGGGGACGTATCAGATATTAAACTGATAAGAACAGATTTTTTTTTTTTAGTTGATGCGTCAGAAGACGCGGCATATTTAAATCAAGTACTCATTATGCCATACGCCTCATCATCCAAATCAACGTATTTTTTACTTTTTATTCATATTTTCTTCTTATTATATATTTTTTTTTAAAAGAATAAACAGAACAAAACATAAAAGAACAAACAACATAAAGGGACGAACAACAAAAAACTAATCTTCTTCTTAATTCTTCATTTTTGCCTTTTTCTTTTTCTTCTCAGCAACTTCATAATTTCCCCAAGTATCATTTACCGAAACAGTTCCAGACCCTATCGTCACTAATGCAGAGACTTGACAAAATTCTTCTTTACCTTCTTTTCTTTCCTTTCTAAATATAAGGTCCCGTACATCATCTGCATCTAGAACTTCAGAGCTCTGGTCTACCCAGAGTTCTTCATTTTTCTGCATCACTTTAATACCTTCTTCTTTTCGGTTCACAAAACCTTTCTCAAATTTCACTTTCTTTTCAATATGACCAATCTCTCTCTCTATTATTTTTACTTCTTCTTTCTTTTCACATACTTTTTCCGTACACTTTACTACATCTTTTCTTGTCTGTTCTAACTTCTTTCCAAATTCCCAATAACAAAATCCATTTTTTTTATTTATACTTATTCTTCCTGCTAAGAAATCTTCTCTTCCTTCTTTTAACCAAACACAAAATCTTCTTTTTCCATTCCAGATTCCTACTTCGTTCAAAAACCTCTTCTCATACTTTACAAAAAAACCCATGTTCTCTAAAAATTCTTTAATCTCATCTGTCTCCACAAATGGATCCTCCATTTCAACCACCAACTTTCTCGCCATGCCAATACCGGATACCAGGACTTCCACCCCTGGAACCGGGCTAGATGCCTGATTCCAGTCAGCAAAGAAATCCAAACATTTCTTTTCAGATACTAAAGTCACATCAAACGTTTTCCACTTACTGTTCCTTTGCATACAAAAAATTGCGTCCTTTCCAATACTCCCAAATTCTTCCAGTAATTCCAGAATGTAGTTTCCATCCCAGGCTCTCACAGGATCTTCCTTGCATATGAATCTCAAACAATTCCTTTTCTTTGCAAAATCCATTTCCAAGCCTTCTACTGGACCTCGATTTCAGGTTCTTTAAATGCCAATCCTCTGAGCTGCCCCCTGCAGCTATGTGCAGTGGCAGGGTGATCGCTTCCCGTTGCCCCGGGACTAAGCCGTCCCCCCAATAGCAGCACAGGGTCCAACTGCGGCTATAAACCACAGCCTTTCCCTGAGGCAGAGGGTCCGGGTACCCGGGGCACCTCTGGCCAAGACCAGTGCAGCACCTCTCGATACTACACTTGATCTTAGCCAAAAGGCCGAGAAGCGATAACCTGAAAAGGGTTCGCAGTACAGGCCGATGGTCCCCAATGCAGAGCACTAATGAAGGCAATAGACTACTGTCCCCAGCCCAATACACAGTCCGGGAGGCTTCTTTCTCTCACAAACCGGGGAAAACGTTCACGCGCGTCCTACGCACAGAAGTCACACCAGCATGCTTCTTTTCGTGTTTGCTATCTGCATAGCTCCGCCCACACGCGACTTTTGGACACGCCTTTTCTTCGCACGAAATTCCTGGTGCGGTGCCAAAGCACGCCAAGCAGAAAGCATGATAGGAATAGTAGTGAGTGAAAGGAAAAAAAAAAAAAAAAAAAAAAAAGGATAACCATTGTTGATTGTGATGTCACGGCACCATTGTTGAGTGTTCCATCAGGGCCCTTGTGATGTCATCCAATAGCTGACCTTACTTGACCTCTTTGACCTCTTGACCTGACAAGGCTCTTGTGACACGCGCAGTGTTCCGTCCATTGAACAGACAAGGTAGGTCCAGCTGCATAGGAAGTGCTGGGCTACTTTTTAGCCACTAAGTAATCCAGTTCAAAAGATCCACAAGAGGGAGACACAGGCAAACTTTACTCATTTATTGAAGCACTGCAAAAGCTAAATGGTTACATCCAGCCAACTTGATACAAAAAAGGGTCAATTGCCTGCCAGAGACGACTCAGCAACCCTCCGAGGTGTGCACAACAGGCCCAAATCAAACGTGGAGGAGGGGAGGTCCAAACAATTCATTCAGGTGATAAGCCAATTAACCAATCATCAGTCTTAATTGGATCCAGGGTGTGTGTGACGACACTGGGGCTGAATGGGTTGCTTGGTGCTGGAAACAACCGACAGCTGATGCAATTAGGAGATTGACAGACTAGATGCAGGTATTATATGCAAAAAGCAACACTGCACTGACTGGGCAGACAGAGGAGAAGCTGAAGGAGGCACGACACACACAACTTTCCACTTGCTTGGCTGGAAGGATGATGCTTGCAATCCATTTCAATTTCATTCTGTTTTTTCATACTGGATTAGAAGGGGTGCACCGGTCCTGGAGGTACTGCAATACCAGGTCAATGCGTGGAGTGGACAGAGCAAGCTCTTTTTCCATCTCCCTGTTCGAAAAATCCATTTAATATATGGTCCCCAGATAGGGGACGTATCAGATATTAAACTGATAAGAACAGATACTACACTTGATCTTAGCCAAAAGGCCGAGAAGCGATAACCTGAAAAGGGTTCGCAGTACAGGCCGATGGTCCCCAATGCAGAGCACTAATGAAGGCAATAGACTACTGTCCCCAGCCCAATACACAGTCCGGGAGGCTTCTTTCTCTCACAAACCGGGGAAAACGTTCACGCGCGTCCTACGCACAGAAGTCACACCAGCATGCTTCTTTTCGTGTTTGCTATCTGCATAGCTCCGCCCACACGCGACTTTTGGACACGCCTTTTCTTCGCACGAAATTCCTGGTGCGGTGCCAAAGCACGCCAAGCAGAAAGCATGATAGGAATAGTAGTGAGTGAAAGGAAAAAAAAAAAAAAAAAAAAAAAAAGGATAACCATTGTTGATTGTGATGTCACGGCACCATTGTTGAGTGTTCCATCAGGGCCCTTGTGATGTCATCCAATAGCTGACCTTACTTGACCTCTTTGACCTCTTGACCTGACAAGGCTCTTGTGACACGCGCAGTGTTCCGTCCATTGAACAGACAAGGTAGGTCCAGCTGCATAGGAAGTGCTGGGCTACTTTTTAGCCACTAAGTAATCCAGTTCAAAAGATCCACAAGAGGGAGACACAGGCAAACTTTACTCATTTATTGAAGCACTGCAAAAGCTAAATGGTTACATCCAGCCAACTTGATACAAAAAAGGGTCAATTGCCTGCCAGAGACGACTCAGCAACCCTCCGAGGTGTGCACAACAGGCCCAAATCAAACGTGGAGGAGGGGAGGTCCAAACAATTCATTCAGGTGATAAGCCAATTAACCAATCATCAGTCTAATTGGATCCAGGGTGTGTGTGACGACACTGGGCTGAATGGGTTGCTTGGTGCTGGAAACAACCGACAGCTGATGCAATTAGGAGATTGACAGACTAGATGCAGGTATTATATGCAAAAAGCAACACTGCACTGACTGGGCAGACAGAGGAGAAGCTGAAGGAGGCACGACACACACAACTTTCCACTTGCTTGGCTGGAAGGATGATGCTTGCAATCCATTTCAATTTCATTCTGTTTTTTCATACTGGATTAGAAGGGGTGCACCGGTCCTGGAGGTACTGCAATACCAGGTCAATGCGTGGAGTGGACAGAGCAAGCTCTTTTTCCATCTCCCTGTTCGAAAAATCCATTTAATATATGGTCCCCAGATAGGGGACGTATCAGATATTAAACTGATAAGAACAGATACTACACTTGATCTTAGCCAAAAGGCCGAGAAGCGATAACCTGAAAAGGGTTCGCAGTACAGGCCGATGGTCCCCAATGCAGAGCACTAATGAAGGCAATAGACTACTGTCCCCAGCCCAATACACAGTCCGGGAGGCTTCTTTCTCTCACAAACCGGGGAAAACGTTCACGCGCGTCCTACGCACAGAAGTCACACCAGCATGCTTCTTTTCGTGTTTGCTATCTGCATAGCTCCGCCCACACGCGACTTTTGGACACGCCTTTTCTTCGCACGAAATTCCTGGTGCGGTGCCAAAGCACGCCAAGCAGAAAGCATGATAGGAATAGTAGTGAGTGAAAGGAAAAAAAAAAAAAAAAAAAAAAAAGGATAACCATTGTTGATTGTGATGTCACGGCACCATTGTTGAGTGTTCCATCAGGGCCCTTGTGATGTCATCCAATAGCTGACCTTACTTGACCTCTTTGACCTCTTGACCTGACAAGGCTCTTGTGACACGCGCAGTGTTCCGTCCATTGAACAGACAAGGTAGGTCCAGCTGCATAGGAAGTGCTGGGCTACTTTTTAGCCACTAAGTAATCCAGTTCAAAAGATCCACAAGAGGGAGACACAGGCAAACTTTACTCATTTATTGAAGCACTGCAAAAGCTAAATGGTTACATCCAGCCAACTTGATACAAAAAAGGGTCAATTGCCTGCCAGAGACGACTCAGCAACCCTCCGAGGTGTGCACAACAGGCCCAAATCAAACGTGGAGGAGGGGAGGTCCAAACAATTCATTCAGGTGATAAGCCAATTAACCAATCATCAGTCTAATTGGATCCAGGGTGTGTGTGACGACCTGGGCTGAATGGGTTGCTTGGTGCTGGAAACAACCGACAGCTGATGCAATTAGGAGATTGACAGACTAGATGCAGGTATTATATGCAAAAAGCAACACTGCACTGACTGGGCAGACAGAGGAGAAGCTGAAGGAGGCACGACACACACAACTTTCCACTTGCTTGGCTGGAAGGATGATGCTTGCAATCCATTTCAATTTCATTCTGTTTTTTCATACTGGATTAGAAGGGGTGCACCGGTCCTGGAGGTACTGCAATACCAGGTCAATGCGTGGAGTGGACAGAGCAAGCTCTTTTTCCATCTCCCTGTTCGAAAAATCCATTTAATATATGGTCCCCAGATAGGGGACGTATCAGATATTAAACTGATAAGAACAGATACTACACTTGATCTTAGCCAAAAGGCCGAGAAGCGATAACCTGAAAAGGGTTCGCAGTACAGGCCGATGGTCCCCAATGCAGAGCACTAATGAAGGCAATAGACTACTGTCCCCAGCCCAATACACAGTCCGGGAGGCTTCTTTCTCTCACAAACCGGGGAAAACGTTCACGCGCGTCCTACGCACAGAAGTCACACCAGCATGCTTCTTTTCGTGTTTGCTATCTGCATAGCTCCGCCCACACGCGACTTTTGGACACGCCTTTTCTTCGCACGAAATTCCTGGTGCGGTGCCAAAGCACGCCAAGCAGAAAGCATGATAGGAATAGTAGTGAGTGAAAGGAAAAAAAAAAAAAAAAAAAAAAAAAAAGGATAACCATTGTTGATTGTGATGTCACGGCACCATTGTTGAGTGTTCCATCAGGGCCCTTGTGATGTCATCCAATAGCTGACCTTACTTGACCTCTTTGACCTCTTGACCTGACAAGGCTCTTGTGACACGCGCAGTGTTCCGTCCATTGAACAGACAAGGTAGGTCCAGCTGCATAGGAAGTGCTGGGCTACTTTTTAGCCACTAAGTAATCCAGTTCAAAAGATCCACAAGAGGGAGACACAGGCAAACTTTACTCATTTATTGAAGCACTGCAAAAGCTAAATGGTTACATCCAGCCAACTTGATACAAAAAAGGGTCAATTGCCTGCCAGAGACGACTCAGCAACCCTCCGAGGTGTGCACAACAGGCCCAAATCAAACGTGGAGGAGGGGAGGTCCAAACAATTCATTCAGGTGATAAGCCAATTAACCAATCATCAGTCCTAATTGGATCCAGGGTGTGTGTGACGACACTGGGCTGAATGGGTTGCTTGGTGCTGGAAACAACCGACAGCTGATGCAATTAGGAGATTGACAGACTAGATGCAGGTATTATATGCAAAAAGCAACACTGCACTGACTGGGCAGACAGAGGAGAAGCTGAAGGAGGCACGACACACACAACTTTCCACTTGCTTGGCTGGAAGGATGATGCTTGCAATCCATTTCAATTTCATTCTGTTTTTTCATACTGGATTAGAAGGGGTGCACCGGTCCTGGAGGTACTGCAATACCAGGTCAATGCGTGGAGTGGACAGAGCAAGCTCTTTTTCCATCTCCCTGTTCGAAAAATCCATTTAATATATGGTCCCCAGATAGGGGACGTATCAGATATTAAACTGATAAGAACAGATACTACACTTGATCTTAGCCAAAAGGCCGAGAAGCGATAACCTGAAAAGGGTTCGCAGTACAGGCCGATGGTCCCCAATGCAGAGCACTAATGAAGGCAATAGACTACTGTCCCCAGCCCAATACACAGTCCGGGAGGCTTCTTTCTCTCACAAACCGGGGAAAACGTTCACGCGCGTCCTACGCACAGAAGTCACACCAGCATGCTTCTTTTCGTGTTTGCTATCTGCATAGCTCCGCCCACACGCGACTTTTGGACACGCCTTTTCTTCGCACGAAATTCCTGGTGCGGTGCCAAAGCACGCCAAGCAGAAAGCATGATAGGAATAGTAGTGAGTGAAAGGAAAAAAAAAAAAAAAAAAAAAAAAAAAAGGATAACCATTGTTGATTGTGATGTCACGGCACCATTGTTGAGTGTTCCATCAGGGCCCTTGTGATGTCATCCAATAGCTGACCTTACTTGACCTCTTTGACCTCTTGACCTGACAAGGCTCTTGTGACACGCGCAGTGTTCCGTCCATTGAACAGACAAGGTAGGTCCAGCTGCATAGGAAGTGCTGGGCTACTTTTTAGCCACTAAGTAATCCAGTTCAAAAGATCCACAAGAGGGAGACACAGGCAAACTTTACTCATTTATTGAAGCACTGCAAAAGCTAAATGGTTACATCCAGCCAACTTGATACAAAAAAGGGTCAATTGCCTGCCAGAGACGACTCAGCAACCCTCCGAGGTGTGCACAACAGGCCCAAATCAAACGTGGAGGAGGGGAGGTCCAAACAATTCATTCAGGTGATAAGCCAATTAACCAATCATCAGTCCTAATTGGATCCAGGGTGTGAGGAGACTGGCTGAATGGGTTGCTTGGTGCTGGAAACAACCGACAGCTGATGCAATTAGGAGATTGACAGACTAGATGCAGGTATTATATGCAAAAAGCAACACTGCACTGACTGGGCAGACAGAGGAGAAGCTGAAGGAGGCACGACACACACAACTTTCCACTTGCTTGGCTGGAAGGATGATGCTTGCAATCCATTTCAATTTCATTCTGTTTTTTCATACTGGATTAGAAGGGGTGCACCGGTCCTGGAGGTACTGCAATACCAGGTCAATGCGTGGAGTGGACAGAGCAAGCTCTTTTTCCATCTCCCTGTTCGAAAAATCCATTTAATATATGGTCCCCAGATAGGGGACGTATCAGATATTAAACTGATAAGAACAGATACTACACTTGATCTTAGCCAAAAGGCCGAGAAGCGATAACCTGAAAAGGGTTCGCAGTACAGGCCGATGGTCCCCAATGCAGAGCACTAATGAAGGCAATAGACTACTGTCCCCAGCCCAATACACAGTCCGGGAGGCTTCTTTCTCTCACAAACCGGGGAAAACGTTCACGCGCGTCCTACGCACAGAAGTCACACCAGCATGCTTCTTTTCGTGTTTGCTATCTGCATAGCTCCGCCCACACGCGACTTTTGGACACGCCTTTTCTTCGCACGAAATTCCTGGTGCGGTGCCAAAGCACGCCAAGCAGAAAGCATGATAGGAATAGTAGTGAGTGAAAGGAAAAAAAAAAAAAAAAAAAAAAAAAAAAAGGATAACCATTGTTGATTGTGATGTCACGGCACCATTGTTGAGTGTTCCATCAGGGCCCTTGTGATGTCATCCAATAGCTGACCTTACTTGACCTCTTTGACCTCTTGACCTGACAAGGCTCTTGTGACACGCGCAGTGTTCCGTCCATTGAACAGACAAGGTAGGTCCAGCTGCATAGGAAGTGCTGGGCTACTTTTTAGCCACTAAGTAATCCAGTTCAAAAGATCCACAAGAGGGAGACACAGGCAAACTTTACTCATTTATTGAAGCACTGCAAAAGCTAAATGGTTACATCCAGCCAACTTGATACAAAAAAGGGTCAATTGCCTGCCAGAGACGACTCAGCAACCCTCCGAGGTGTGCACAACAGGCCCAAATCAAACGTGGAGGAGGGGAGGTCCAAACAATTCATTCAGGTGATAAGCCAATTAACCAATCATCAGTCCTAATTGGATCCAGGGTGTGAGGAGACTGGGCTGAATGGGTTGCTTGGTGCTGGAAACAACCGACAGCTGATGCAATTAGGAGATTGACAGACTAGATGCAGGTATTATATGCAAAAAGCAACACTGCACTGACTGGGCAGACAGAGGAGAAGCTGAAGGAGGCACGACACACACAACTTTCCACTTGCTTGGCTGGAAGGATGATGCTTGCAATCCATTTCAATTTCATTCTGTTTTTTCATACTGGATTAGAAGGGGTGCACCGGTCCTGGAGGTACTGCAATACCAGGTCAATGCGTGGAGTGGACAGAGCAAGCTCTTTTTCCATCTCCCTGTTCGAAAAATCCATTTAATATATGGTCCCCAGATAGGGGACGTATCAGATATTAAACTGATAAGAACAGATACTACACTTGATCTTAGCCAAAAGGCCGAGAAGCGATAACCTGAAAAGGGTTCGCAGTACAGGCCGATGGTCCCCAATGCAGAGCACTAATGAAGGCAATAGACTACTGTCCCCAGCCCAATACACAGTCCGGGAGGCTTCTTTCTCTCACAAACCGGGGAAAACGTTCACGCGCGTCCTACGCACAGAAGTCACACCAGCATGCTTCTTTTCGTGTTTGCTATCTGCATAGCTCCGCCCACACGCGACTTTTGGACACGCCTTTTCTTCGCACGAAATTCCTGGTGCGGTGCCAAAGCACGCCAAGCAGAAAGCATGATAGGAATAGTAGTGAGTGAAAGGAAAAAAAAAAAAAAAAAAAAAAAAAAAAAGGATAACCATTGTTGATTGTGATGTCACGGCACCATTGTTGAGTGTTCCATCAGGGCCCTTGTGATGTCATCCAATAGCTGACCTTACTTGACCTCTTTGACCTCTTGACCTGACAAGGCTCTTGTGACACGCGCAGTGTTCCGTCCATTGAACAGACAAGGTAGGTCCAGCTGCATAGGAAGTGCTGGGCTACTTTTTAGCCACTAAGTAATCCAGTTCAAAAGATCCACAAGAGGGAGACACAGGCAAACTTTACTCATTTATTGAAGCACTGCAAAAGCTAAATGGTTACATCCAGCCAACTTGATACAAAAAAGGGTCAATTGCCTGCCAGAGACGACTCAGCAACCCTCCGAGGTGTGCACAACAGGCCCAAATCAAACGTGGAGGAGGGGAGGTCCAAACAATTCATTCAGGTGATAAGCCAATTAACCAATCATCAGTCCTAATTGGATCCAGGGTGTGTGTGACGACTGGGCTGAATGGGTTGCTTGGTGCTGGAAACAACCGACAGCTGATGCAATTAGGAGATTGACAGACTAGATGCAGGTATTATATGCAAAAAGCAACACTGCACTGACTGGGCAGACAGAGGAGAAGCTGAAGGAGGCACGACACACACAACTTTCCACTTGCTTGGCTGGAAGGATGATGCTTGCAATCCATTTCAATTTCATTCTGTTTTTTCATACTGGATTAGAAGGGGTGCACCGGTCCTGGAGGTACTGCAATACCAGGTCAATGCGTGGAGTGGACAGAGCAAGCTCTTTTTCCATCTCCCTGTTCGAAAAATCCATTTAATATATGGTCCCCAGATAGGGGACGTATCAGATATTAAACTGATAAGAACAGATTTTTTTTTTTAGTTGGCACCCCCAAACGGGGACGTCATAATTTTATTAAAACATATTTACATAAAAATACAAATTAACGTTTTTTTTTAAACAAACAAACAAAACATATCAACTCAAAACCAATCTGGGTTAGCACCATCTTTCCATGCATAATATGACATAAGCAACAAACTACGTCTATCAAACTCCGTATTTTCTGTAACTATATCTGGAATTTTTATTTGATCATATGGATGAACCTTAGCACGCTGAAAAAATCTCACTTTGTCAGCTATTATAGATTTCCTAACATATGCAAATAAGGCCTGTAATTTGACCCCCGATTTCTGTGCACTTTCTATTTCTGACCATACTCTCTGACTATGTACTTCCTCCTCTGAACCTCTCTCAAAAGGATTTTTAGGTTTTTCCACCACTTTCATACTTTCTGATTTTTCCTTTTCTACTGTATCCATTTTTCCTCCTGACTCCTTTCTTGCTCTTACCTCTATCTTATTCTCTTTAACTGTCCTTCTTATTTTTGACTCCTCAGCAGCTTCTGTCTCCTCCACTCCTTTGCGCTTTCCCCTCACCTCTCCACCTCCCTCCCCCTTTTTCTTTTGGGGGCAAGAAGCGTGGACGTGACCAATTTTACCACATAAATAGCATTTCTTTTTTTCTTTACAATTTTCATAACTATGACCTATACATTGACAGTTAGCACAATATTGTTCAGTACAATCATCTTTTATGTGTCCATATTGCTTGCAATTACGACAAAAATCAGTCATGCCATTAAAAAATAAATCACCATTAATTTTTCCAATTTTAAATCTCCCAGGTGGGAAGATTAATTCCCCTTCCTCCTTTTCATGCAACAAAACTTCAAATTTCCACTTCATAGTCCATATACCAAATTGGTTATACACTTTACCCATTGGGATAACTTTATCACAATACCTTAATAAAAAGGAAATAATATCTTCTTGTAACACGTAAGGACTATACATAAGTACTGTTACCAGTCTCTTTTTCCTCGGAAAATGCGGTAATACCGCCACGCCCTCCAAGATTGGGCTTAACTTGCAAAGTTCAAGTTTCTTGAGTACTCCGGTACAAACTTCTTCCGTAATGAGGATCACATCATAAGACCCTCTTTTATGAAAGTCCAATATAGCCAAAATCAGCTCCTTTCGGATGCCAAACAGTCCCACCAAGATATCCTCAACAAGGAAAGTAAGTCCTTTCTCCTTTTTCTGTGAGTCTTGTAGCAGGAAACGGATTCCATTTCTTATCCGCTGGTACGTAGGCACTTCTCCCGGACCAAAGCTGTCATCATCAGGATCAGGAACTCCTCCTCCGTCTGGATTCGGGACCTCCATCTCCATCTCCAATGGTACGCCAGGCAAAACCGGAACTGACACAGTGCCCTTCACCCACTACCGAGGCAGCAGGCAGGTAAGGTGATCGCTCCTCGTTGCCCAGGGACTAAGCCGACTGCCCAATAGCAGCAGGGGGGTGAAGTCCGAGCTATGAACTCAGACGATCCCCCCAGGCCGAGCAGCCGGGTACCCCAGGCACCTTCTGACCAAGACCCAATGTATCCCTACACTTGATCTTAGCCAAAAGGCCGAGAAGCGATAACCTGAAAAGGGTTCGCAGTACAGGCCGATGGTCCCCAATGCAGAGCACTAATGAAGGCAATAGACTACTGTCCCCAGCCCAATACACAGTCCGGGAGGCTTCTTTCTCTCACAAACCGGGGAAAACGTTCACGCGCGTCCTACGCACAGAAGTCACACCAGCATGCTTCTTTTCGTGTTTGCTATCTGCATAGCTCCGCCCACACGCGACTTTTGGACACGCCTTTTCTTCGCACGAAATTCCTGGTGCGGTGCCAAAGCACGCCAAGCAGAAAGCATGATAGGAATAGTAGTGAGTGAAAGGAAAAAAAAAAAAAAAAAAAAAAGGATAACCATTGTTGATTGTGATGTCACGGCACCATTGTTGAGTGTTCCATCAGGGCCCTTGTGATGTCATCCAATAGCTGACCTTACTTGACCTCTTTGACCTCTTGACCTGACAAGGCTCTTGTGACACGCGCAGTGTTCCGTCCATTGAACAGACAA
The DNA here is from genome assembly GCF_905171765.1 of Bufo bufo. Classification (NCBI taxonomy): domain Eukaryota; kingdom Metazoa; phylum Chordata; class Amphibia; order Anura; family Bufonidae; genus Bufo; species Bufo bufo. The sequence goes on from NW_024401161.1 coordinate 76,908, forward strand.
GGTAGGTCCAGCTGCATAGGAAGTGCTGGGCTACTTTTTAGCCACTAAGTAATCCAGTTCAAAAGATCCACAAGAGGGAGACACAGGCAAACTTTACTCATTTATTGAAGCACTGCAAAAGCTAAATGGTTACATCCAGCCAACTTGATACAAAAAAGGGTCAATTGCCTGCCAGAGACGACTCAGCAACCCTCCGAGGTGTGCACAACAGGCCCAAATCAAACGTGGAGGAGGGGAGGTCCAAACAATTCATTCAGGTGATAAGCCAATTAACCAATCATCAGTCTTAATTGGATCCAGGGTGTGTGTGACGACACTGGGGCTGAATGGGTTGCTTGGTGCTGGAAACAACCGACAGCTGATGCAATTAGGAGATTGACAGACTAGATGCAGGTATTATATGCAAAAAGCAACACTGCACTGACTGGGCAGACAGAGGAGAAGCTGAAGGAGGCACGACACACACAACTTTCCACTTGCTTGGCTGGAAGGATGATGCTTGCAATCCATTTCAATTTCATTCTGTTTTTTCATACTGGATTAGAAGGGGTGCACCGGTCCTGGAGGTACTGCAATACCAGGTCAATGCGTGGAGTGGACAGAGCAAGCTCTTTTTCCATCTCCCTGTTCGAAAAATCCATTTAATATATGGTCCCCAGATAGGGGACGTATCAGATATTAAACTGATAAGAACAGATTTTTTTTTTTTTTTTTTTTTTTTTTTTTTTTTTTTTTTTTTTTTTTTTTTTTTTTTTTTTTTTTTTTTTTTTTTTTTTTTCCACTCAGATCTTAAGTCTTAAATCTTAGCATTTCACAAAACCAAAAAAAATCAAAATAAGACTTTTCTTCAAACCATCATTGTGGAAGATACCAAAAATTTTTTTTTTTTTTTTTTTTTTAATTAATTTTGTATATATCTCTTCACACAAAAAGCAATTTTTCCCCTGTATGTATCTCTTCACTTGTTATAAACAAAAATTTTTTTTTTTTTTTTTTTAATTTTTTTTTTTTTTTTTTTTTTTTTTTTTGTTTTGTTTTTTCCTTTTTTCCTTGTTTTTTAAATTATTTATTTATTTATTTATTTATTTTATATTTTTTTTTTTATTTATTTATTTATTTTTTTGTTTGTTTGTTTGTTTGTTTTTTTTTTTTTTTTTTTTTTTTTTTTTTTTTTTTTTTTATATTATTTTCTACCTTACTTTATTAACTACAGGTTTACTTACTTTGTTCTCTATAAGGTCAGCAGATTCCAACTGTCTTGTTTCCATCTCTCTTTTGCTTTTTCCTCCCCCAAGTCTAATTTCTCTTTCCAAAAAAAAACATAAAGATAACTCAAACATAACTTTACACACTCCTCTACGGACAGTTCTTCCCTTTTCAATATCACAATGCATCTACACTTCCACAAAGCTAATTTTCCACATGATAAAATCGTCCAAACTATTTTAAATTCTTCTTTATCGATCTTTAGTCCATATAACACCATATCATACTCTAACCTACCCAACTTGCACACATTTTTTATTAAGTTCCCGATTTTTCTCCACACTTCTTGCGCAAACTTACAGTTCCAAAAAATATGAGTTGGATTTTCACTTTCAGCACAATTTCTTCTTGGGCAAAATTCACTTCTCGCACACCCTCTCCTATACATAAATTCACGTGTTGTTAGACAGTCTTTAATTATGCTCCAGTTTAGATCCTTTTGCTCGTTTGGTAAAAAATAAATATTACAGTTCGTCCATATTTCCTCCACAATTTTCTCTGAGAATCTTTCTACTGGGCTCATAAAGGCTCTATCATTCAGAACTTTCAACACTTTCCTATGACATTTTAAGACACTCACTTCACACTCAGTTAGCCTAAATTCTCTCAGCACTCTCTCAATAATAATATAATGTTCCGGTGGAGTAAACCTATATGGTTTTTTAAGGTCAGACATTACCCACTTATACTTCCTAATAAAAAAACCCATGTTGTATGTTAATAAAAACTTAACCCTTGAATCTGATCCAGTTAAAGTACTTACACAGTAAGATAAATATCTAACATATAAAAATCTTCTAATGTCTGGAAAACTTTTCCCCCCTTTCTGTTTTAACTTATATAGCTCATCTCTTTTCACTCTTTCCATTTTTGACTTCCATAAAAAATTAAAACATAACTTAACCATTTTTTTCATAATATAAATAGGAGGGATAAAAACTGCAGCAACATATAAAAAAATTGGCAATAAAACTTGTTTTATAATTAAAATTTTCCCTTCCATCGTCAAAGCTCTAAGATTCCACCAACATATCTTTTTCCTAACTCTTTCCAACAAAGATTCCCAATTTTTTGTGTTACCAACTGTCTTTGAAAAAAAAATACCTAAAATCTTCAACTCACACACGTTTATTAATCTACAATCTGAATCTAAAAGCAAATCCCCAATACACATAAAATTAGATTTATCATAATTAACCTTAAAACCTGACGCACTACAAAACCAATCTAAAATTCTACAGACCCTATTTAAGCTTTTTTGATTCCTAATAAAAACAGTCACATCATCCATATAAGCGACCACTTTCACATATTCATTACTACCACCAGGGAGGAAAATACCATTAACTACTTTATCTCTCCTTATTTCACATAATAATGGCTCAATTGCACTTATAAATAAAATTGGAGATAGGGGACAACCCTGTTTTACACCACACTGAACCTCCACTCTTTTTGATAAAAAACCATTGACAGATATTTTACTAAAAGAATTAAAATATAAACATTTGATTTGGTCTATAAAAACCTTAGGGCAATCCATCTTTTCTAATACTTGAAATAAAAAACAATGGGAGACTCTGTCATAGGCTTTCTCAAAGTCTATTGACACCACGGCCATTTTTTGGTTTCTATCCACACAATCCCATAAAACGTCCCTTATTAAAATCAAAGAGTCCACAATTTTCCTACCTGGCACCGCACATGATTGATCACACTCAACTATCGAAGCAATCACCTTTTTTAATCTATTTGCCAATATCTTCGCATAAATTTTATAATCAGTGTTTAATAGAGTAATAGGCCTCCAATTCTTAATTAAACTTTTCTCACCTTTTTTAAATAATAAAACAATTATTCCTTCATGCCAAGACTTGGGGACCGTCCTTAAAGATAAAACCTTCCAAACAACGTTACTAAAATCATCTGATATTAAACTCCAAAAGGATTTGTAAAACTCTATCGGAATTCCGTCTAAACCGGGCGTCTTCAAATTCGAGAAGCTTTTAATTATATCAAAGATTTCCTCTTTCTCCACTCCTTTAATTAGACTATCTTTTTCCTCTGTATTGAATTTCTTTTCCATCGAACTTAAAAAAAACTCACACAACGACTTATCACACTCCTTCTTGTCAAACAACTTCCCATAAAATTCTTCAACTCTTTCCAATTTCTTCTCTAAGACCACTTCCCCCTCTAAAAAATCAATAAAATCTTTTTTTCCCCTAATTTTTTTAAAGAAGAAATTTGAACATTTTTCATCATTTTCAAGAACTTTTACCCTCGCATTGAAAATAATTTCTTTACCTCTCTCACATAACGCTCTTTTTATCTCTCTTTTAACAAGTTCAATATCCTCATCAAAATCCAATCCACTTTTTTTAAACACATAAAAACTTTGCAACCGGCCATTTAAAAGCGAATATAGCTTCCTTTTCTCTACTGCCTTTTCCTTACCAACTCTCTTAAAAAACACTCTTATCTGTTCTTTTACAAAATCCCACCATTCTAAAATATTGCTATACACATCCTTCTTTGACACCAAAGTTCCGTAAAAACTACAAAACCTATTCCTAACTTCTTTTTCTTCTAACAATGTTACATTTAGTTTCCAATGCGTCGGTTTTCTACTTTCCTTTTCACCCACATTTAAAATACATTTTATTACATTATGATCTGAAAAACAACATATATCAGATTTAAAACTCTTAGACTCAAACTGATCCGAAACAAAAAAATAATCAATTCTGGATTCAAAATTCCTACTCCTCCACGTAATCTCCTCTTCTTTTTTCCTCCCACACAAATCCCATACATCTTTCAAGTTTCCAGAATTTAAAATCCCTTTTAAAATCGTAACTGAACCATCTTTCCTATTAAAATGACAATTAAAATCCCCACCGATAATTATAGGATCATTACCAGAAATAAATAATTGTAAAACTTCAAACAAATCTCTTCTCTTATTTTTCTCTGGATAAGCATACACGCAAAAACACTTTATTTTCAAATTATTCCTTTTTACTCTCACCATAAGAATTCTTCCTGGATAAATATCCTCTGAACTTTCTATTTCCCACTCTCTTCTACATAAAAAACCAACTCCATCATTTTTATTCTCATTCCCCCCTGAAAACACCACATTTCCATTCCAATCTTTTTTCAAATACTCATAATCAACCATTCTCTTTATATTACATTCTTGCAAAAAAATAAAATCTAAGTCTTCATTCTCTAAATATTCATACAGTGCAGTACGCTTATATTTTTTGTTTACACCTTGAATGTTCAAGGAAGCACATTTCACCATTAGCCTACACCTAATGTAGGGCTAACTCCCCCGCCCTTATCTGAATGAACTTCTTCATCCAGTTCAATTCCTCTAGCGTCATCAGAGCTAGGCGACATAGAGCCCAGCAAATCCACAGCTCTTATTTTTTCTGCAGTTCCAATTTCATCATCATCAGAATCTTTTTCACATAAACCTCTTTTTAAACTTTTCACCTCCATCTCCATTAAGCCTTGCCCACATGGAAGGCTGCTATCCACACTGCTACTTGTATTGGGATAACTTTCATTAAGTTTTTCAACCTCCTTTTCCAGAGCTGAAAAGGCCTCCACTTGAGGAGCAGTCTCTTCTTGGGGCCCTGCTACCTCTGTTGTCACTAACTCCTTCTTTTCACCTTTCTTCTTTTTTTCTCTTTTCCCTTTTTCACCTACAGTTTTTCCCTTCATTTTCCCTAACTCAGTATTCCCCTCTTCTCTTTCCCTTTCACTTTCCCTTGCTTCTTCTTCCCTCATTTTTTCCATCAAATCTCCTTCCACCACTTTTTCTTCTCTCCTCACCCCTGACTCCAATTCACCATCACCTTCTTCACTTCTTAAAGGGGGGAAATCTTCCCTATTTTCATTTTCTTGACTTCCACCATTCCTTTTTGGGCATTGATCTTCCTGATGAACATCAAACGTGCACGTCTTACATCTTTTACAGTCAAAGTCCCCGTGGCCATATTTCCTGCAGCTCTTGCAGTACTTAGGCATCCCAGAAAAAAACAAATACCCACGGCTTCTATTTATAAAGATAATTGGAGGCGGTCTAGCCACTCCTCCCTCTTCATTAGGGTCTTTCTTAAAAGTCACCACATACACTCTCTTCCCATTCCAGACACCAAAGTTTGTTCTCCCATAACTTTTGAAGATCACTTTCTCACAATATTGATAAAGAAAGCTTGTCACTTCTTGGTCAGATATGAAAGGGCTGTACATCTGTACAGTTAACAACTTAGTTTGGTATTGGAACAAAGGCACCACCTTCACACCTTCAAAGACGTCATTCCCTCTATTTCTCTCATAGAGGGCAAAGGTCTTTTCGCAAAGATCCAGACTAACCAGGGAGACATCATATATCCCTCTTGAAAAAAAACTCTGCACACAAAAAAAGTGCTCTTTCTCCAACTGGAGTATCGGGCATAGAATATTTCGGTATATATAAGATAGGTCTTTACCTTGACGATATTCTGCTGCCACGAAAAACCGAATGGTGTCCTTAAGGCCATAATCTTCTGAAAAGAAATCCGGACGTGATCCGTCCCTCGGATTCCTCCGGTCGCCTCCTCCGAAATCCATCTCAGCGACTTCTCTCCTCTTCTTTCTCCAAAATAAAACAGCCCGGAACGAGCCGCGATCGCCTCCGCCCAGTCGACGAAATCCGTAGTCCAAAGATTCCTCCACGATCCTCCGGTCCCGACGTCCTGAGAAGGTGAACCACTGCTTCCTCCCACCCCCAATAGCAGCAAGCCTGAAATACAGGCAAGGCCGAGGGTGAGAATCCACAGCAGTTCCCTTGCCCTCTGGCCTCAATCCGTTAAGATCGAAGCCAAAAGGCCGAGAAGCGATAACCTGAAAAGGGTTCGCAGTACAGGCCGATGGTCCCCAATGCAGAGCACTAATGAAGGCAATAGACTACTGTCCCCAGCCCAATACACAGTCCGGGAGGCTTCTTTCTCTCACAAACCGGGGAAAACGTTCACGCGCGTCCTACGCACAGAAGTCACACCAGCATGCTTCTTTTCGTGTTTGCTATCTGCATAGCTCCGCCCACACGCGACTTTTGGACACGCCTTTTCTTCGCACGAAATTCCTGGTGCGGTGCCAAAGCACGCCAAGCAGAAAGCATGATAGGAATAGTAGTGAGTGAAAGGAAAAAAAAAAAAAAAAAAAAAAGGATAACCATTGTTGATTGTGATGTCACGGCACCATTGTTGAGTGTTCCATCAGGGCCCTTGTGATGTCATCCAATAGCTGACCTTACTTGACCTCTTTGACCTCTTGACCTGACAAGGCTCTTGTGACACGCGCAGTGTTCCGTCCATTGAACAGACAAGGTAGGTCCAGCTGCATAGGAAGTGCTGGGCTACTTTTTAGCCACTAAGTAATCCAGTTCAAAAGATCCACAAGAGGGAGACACAGGCAAACTTTACTCATTTATTGAAGCACTGCAAAAGCTAAATGGTTACATCCAGCCAACTTGATACAAAAAAGGGTCAATTGCCTGCCAGAGACGACTCAGCAACCCTCCGAGGTGTGCACAACAGGCCCAAATCAAACGTGGAGGAGGGGAGGTCCAAACAATTCATTCAGGTGATAAGCCAATTAACCAATCATCAGTCTTAATTGGATCCAGGGTGTGTGTGACGACACTGGGGCTGAATGGGTTGCTTGGTGCTGGAAACAACCGACAGCTGATGCAATTAGGAGATTGACAGACTAGATGCAGGTATTATATGCAAAAAGCAACACTGCACTGACTGGGCAGACAGAGGAGAAGCTGAAGGAGGCACGACACACACAACTTTCCACTTGCTTGGCTGGAAGGATGATGCTTGCAATCCATTTCAATTTCATTCTGTTTTTTCATACTGGATTAGAAGGGGTGCACCGGTCCTGGAGGTACTGCAATACCAGGTCAATGCGTGGAGTGGACAGAGCAAGCTCTTTTTCCATCTCCCTGTTCGAAAAATCCATTTAATATATGGTCCCCAGATAGGGGACGTATCAGATATTAAACTGATAAGAACAGATACTACACTTGATCTTAGCCAAAAGGCCGAGAAGCGATAACCTGAAAAGGGTTCGCAGTACAGGCCGATGGTCCCCAATGCAGAGCACTAATGAAGGCAATAGACTACTGTCCCCAGCCCAATACACAGTCCGGGAGGCTTCTTTCTCTCACAAACCGGGGAAAACGTTCACGCGCGTCCTACGCACAGAAGTCACACCAGCATGCTTCTTTTCGTGTTTGCTATCTGCATAGCTCCGCCCACACGCGACTTTTGGACACGCCTTTTCTTCGCACGAAATTCCTGGTGCGGTGCCAAAGCACGCCAAGCAGAAAGCATGATAGGAATAGTAGTGAGTGAAAGGAAAAAAAAAAAAAAAAAAAAAAAGGATAACCATTGTTGATTGTGATGTCACGGCACCATTGTTGAGTGTTCCATCAGGGCCCTTGTGATGTCATCCAATAGCTGACCTTACTTGACCTCTTTGACCTCTTGACCTGACAAGGCTCTTGTGACACGCGCAGTGTTCCGTCCATTGAACAGACAAGGTAGGTCCAGCTGCATAGGAAGTGCTGGGCTACTTTTTAGCCACTAAGTAATCCAGTTCAAAAGATCCACAAGAGGGAGACACAGGCAAACTTTACTCATTTATTGAAGCACTGCAAAAGCTAAATGGTTACATCCAGCCAACTTGATACAAAAAAGGGTCAATTGCCTGCCAGAGACGACTCAGCAACCCTCCGAGGTGTGCACAACAGGCCCAAATCAAACGTGGAGGAGGGGAGGTCCAAACAATTCATTCAGGTGATAAGCCAATTAACCAATCATCAGTCTTAATTGGATCCAGGGTGTGTGTGACGACACTGGGGCTGAATGGGTTGCTTGGTGCTGGAAACAACCGACAGCTGATGCAATTAGGAGATTGACAGACTAGATGCAGGTATTATATGCAAAAAGCAACACTGCACTGACTGGGCAGACAGAGGAGAAGCTGAAGGAGGCACGACACACACAACTTTCCACTTGCTTGGCTGGAAGGATGATGCTTGCAATCCATTTCAATTTCATTCTGTTTTTTCATACTGGATTAGAAGGGGTGCACCGGTCCTGGAGGTACTGCAATACCAGGTCAATGCGTGGAGTGGACAGAGCAAGCTCTTTTTCCATCTCCCTGTTCGAAAAATCCATTTAATATATGGTCCCCAGATAGGGGACGTATCAGATATTAAACTGATAAGAACAGATTTTTTTTAAGTTGACTATCCCCTCGCGGGGACGCCATATTTATTAAAAGAATTTACAAAATTTTAACAATTATCACATAAATACAGAAGAAAATAATTAAATACATAATCAAAGGATGGCATTAAAAATGAATAAAATTATCTTATATTACAGAATTCCATTCACTTAAAAACCATTTATTCTCTACCGCAGTATTAACTTTTTTCTCAATTAAAAGATAAATATACATTTCACTAAAACAAAATCCCAGAACATCGTTGACGGATAAAACCTCTCTTTTAAAAACTAAAATATTTCTAGCCTTCCAGAGGGCTTCCTTTGCGCAGTTCATCGTCTTCCATGCCACAGCCTCTTGGCAGGCTGTTGGGCATTCCAAAAGACCGTATAGGATCATATCGTAGGTGAAGTCTCTCAGGCCTGCCATCTTCCTTAAAAGTGGGAGCACTCTTCTCCAGAAATCCTGGGCAAACGGACATGACCACAGTAGATGTTGAACCGTCTCTTCTTGTTGACAATTATTCCTCGGACAGATGGCAGACCTTACATAGCCTCTTCGGTATTGGAATGCCCGGCATGGAAGACACTGATGAACACAATTCCACGCCAAGTCTTTCTGGGAATTAAAAAGATAGGAGATGTTAATAATTTTCCAGATTTTTTTGCATTTATCTTCTCTAAAATTCTTTATATCACAAGTTATCTCCTTCATTTTTATTTCTTTTATTAATTGTTTACTGTTTTTAAGCTCATTTATATTTTTCTTCTTCAAATTAAAAGTTGACACTATCTCTTCTAAAATCTTATAACTTACTGGCAAATTAAAAGCATAAGGAACTGATAAAATAGTTTTGAACCAATTAAACTTACGCATAAAAAAACCAGTATTAAAACGAACATAATAAGACCAATAGTGTTCTTTAAAAAGAGCGTTAAAACAGAAACTAAAAAATTTTATCAATAAAAATCTCTTAAAATCTGGAAAATCTTTGCCGCCTTTTCCTTGGATTTTCATGACGTCTTCTCTTTTCAATTTCTCCATCTTTGAATTCCAGAAGAAGGTAAAACAGCTTTTATTAATTTTCTTCAATACATTCATGGAGGGGGAAACACCATACTTAAGTATAATAAAAGGGGAAGAATGATCATCTTAATAATTAAAATTTTCCCCTCCATTGTGAGTTTCCTCATACTCCACATATTTATTTTTTGATTTACCTTCTTTTCCACCATGCCCCAACTAAAAAAACCATTATTAGACTCACTGAAGGAGACACCTAAAATGGTGATAAAATCAGACACAGGGATATTAATATCATGTAAAACCATACTTCCAATATTTAAAATATTACTCTTGTTAAAGTTCACTTTAAAACCAGAAGCACTACAAAAGAACTGAACATGCCCTAAGGCTTTCCGGAGTGATAGGGCGTCCCTGCATAAAACCGCCACATCGTCCATATACCCCACCGCTTTGGCCTCTAGTCCCCTTCCACCGGGCAAGGGCACTCCGCGTATCGCTTTATCTGTTCGCAGCTTACATAAGAGAGGCTCTAATGCGCAAATAAAAAGCAGTGGGGACAAGGGACACCCCTGCTTCACTCCGGAATCTAAAATTACTTCCTGTGTCTTAAAACCATTAATTAAAATTTTACTTGTGCATTTATTATAAAATGCTTTAAGAGACAATAAAAACCCCTCGGGTATACCCATTTTTTCTAAAACCTTAAAAAGATAAAAATGAGATACTCTGTCAAACGCCTTCTCGAAGTCAATAGATAAAATGGCTAATTTACCTTCTCTTGACTTAGTATCATCAATACAATCTTTAATAAGGTTCAGGTTATCCCATATGCTTCTTCCTGGGATTCCACAGACTTGATTAAAATGAATAATTTTAGAAATTACCCCTTTTAACCTATTGGCGCAGATTTTTGCCATGATCTTATAGTCTGTGTTAAGAAGGGTTATTGGTCTCCAATTCTTCAAATCTGCCTTATCACCTTTCTTATACAATAAGGAGACCTCACCCTTCCTCCAGGACTTGGGTAAAACCTTTGAATAAAAAACCTCACTAAAAAGACTAAAAAGATCGTCTTTTAAAAGGTCATAAAATTTGACATAAAATTCTATGGGTATACCGTCGGGGCCGGGTACCTTACCCGTCTTAAAACTCTTTGTTGTCTCTAAAACCTCCTGCTCCGTTAAACCTCGGGATAAAATCTGTTGCGAGGCAGGATCTAAAACCGCAGTGATCTCCTTCAGTGAGTCCTGTAAAATAGACTGATCCACAGACTTTACATTAAAAAGTTCAGAATAAAAACAATGTACTTTATGTAAAATGCCTTGTATTTCCTTAATTCCGTCTATTTCATTAATAGCTTCTTTTTTGTTATTAATTTTTTTAAAGAAGTATCTAGAGCATTTTTCGTTTTCTTCGATATGCCTCACTCTGGATCTAAAAATTAATTCTTTCCCTTTTTGCTCTATACATTTTGTAATTTCTTTCCTAAGATTTTCTATATCACTCTTCACATCCATACCATTGTCTCTGAATTTATACAAGGTTTGTAAACGGGTATTAAGATCTTTAAAGGAGTCCTTCTTCTCTCTTGCTTTCTGGGTACTTTTATTTATGAAGAAACTTTTTATTTTTTTCTTCATTTTTTCCCACCAGCTACTAATAGAGATATTTGGACTCCTTACCCGTTTACATCTTGTATAAAAACTTTTAAAATCAATAATAGTCTGTGGATCGTCTAAAAGAGAAACGTTCAATTTCCATGATTTTTTACCAGGAACCTTATTAAAATTATGTTTAATAATAAATAATAAGATTTTGTGGTCGGAAAAAACATTGGTTAAAAGCTCGCATTTAAAAGGCAGTAGCTGATCATTACAAAAAATAAAATCTATTCTAGAACTGCAGTTGACATTACTCCAGGTAACGCCGGCAACCTCTGGGGCATCTTTATTGCATTCTTTATAGACGTCAAGGAGTTTAAAATCATCAACCAGATTCTTCAACATCCCAGAGGTTTTATCATAATTCCTGCTGGTAGATGAAGTTTGCCGACGTTCCCCCTTCATAATACAATTAAAATCTCCTGCAACAACACATGGTTCAGAGGTATTGATAAAAACAGATAAATTTCTAGCATGTCAGCTCTTTCGTTCTTATCAGGAGAACCATAAAAATTTAAAAACTGCCATTTAATACCATTGATAAAAGCTTTGACCAATAAAATCCTACCTGGTAAAATTTCATTAAAATCATCAATTAAAACGTTCCCTTTAAAAAGTATGGCGACCCCACCTGATCTGGACTCATTGGATCCAGACCAGATGGATGGTCCGTGTTGCCAATCTTCTTTATAGCTTTTGTATGAGCTTGTATGGGGAATGCCACATTCCTGCAAGAAAAACACGGATGCTGTCATTGTGGTTAAAAAATTAAAAAGAGCAACCCGTCTATGTTTAGACTTGACGCCCCTCACATTGAGGGAAACTCCCTTTATTTCGGCATCCATGATATTCATTAGGAAGAGTCAGCATGCCCAGAAAACTCATTTACACTTCCATTCCCGCCCTCTTCTGACCCAATCGTTATAAGGGAACCTTCCGGAGAGGAACTTCCATCACTCAGGCAGGAGCCTGCAGTCATGCTCGGGTAATCAGGCAAGCCAGCCTCTGATAGCTTCACCTGGGTCCCCATACCTTGACCATTTAGATCCTCATCGTTTGCGTCAGGTGGGTCTCCGACTGGATCCGTTGCTCCCCCCAGGCTCTGGGAGGTCCCAGGCCTCTCAGGGGAATGCTGCGCACAAGGCAGGGAATCGGACGCCTCCAGGGAGGCACTCGCCTCCCCAACCACCTTATCCGGCGGGGGGGGGGCAGCCGGAGGAGCCACGTCCGCCTGATCTTGATGGCCGGACGTTTCCATCGGCTCCTCCTTCTCCCTATCCGGAGAGCGCCCTTTTTTTCCCCGCCTCTTTTTCCCTTGGATCTCCCACACACCTTCTTCCGGATCGTCATCAGGCTTAGGGGACCCAGATTGCGGAGTTTGTCTGGACTCCCCTGAACGACCGCTCTTTTGGGGAGTTCCAGACTTTTTGAGCCTTGCCACTATCTCCGCTTTGCGCTTGGCATTCCGCCTCTCCTTCGCATCTGTGGGATCACCCGAGCAATCCTGCTCCATATCATCCGCCTTGGCCCCCGCATCACTTGCATCAGGGGCCTCGGGCTCCTGCCTTACCTCTGCTTCCATTGCCTGTTCCTCTCCTTGAGGGCGGGTCTGGTCAGCTGACTCCTGTGGGGGCGTCTTGGGTCGCTCATCCTTTCTGTGGGGACAAAATCTGTATAGATGCCCAGTGCGTTGACAAAATGTACATTTTTTTGCATTGGGACATTCCTTGTTACTATGTTGAGTGCTCCACAATTCCTACACTGGGCATCACAATTCTCATTTGTATGTCCGTATACCCCACAGAATTTGCAGAAATTAGGCATTCCCGTAAAGAAGAGGTCGCCATTAATTTGACCTAGTTTAAAACGGGCAGGTGGTAATTTAATTCCAGAGGAAAAGGCGGCATCTTTAATAAAAGTCACTAAAAATTTCCATTTGGATGTCCATATTCCACACTCGTTCATAACCTTCCCCATAAATTGGACCTCCTTAAAATACAAGGATAAAAACTTCTCCAGTTCTTTCTGGTCCACATAAGGGGAATACATCTTAATCACCACGAGCTTTTTCTCGTCGAAAGCGTGCTCAATGATACGGGTACGCCCAAGCCTGGGATCATCCTTTATTTTCTCAGCTTGTTTTAAAGCATCACGGAAAATGCCGTCTCCCGCCAGAGTAACATCATAAATGGCTCGCTTGGGGTAATCTTGTATGGCGAGAATCTCATTCCTCCGGACATGCAAGAGATCTCCCAACACCGTATCCACAACATATCGCAACGATTCCGACTTTTTGTCCATAAGGACGCCTCCAGTGAGGAAAATCCTCACTGAGTTTTTCAGTCTGGCGTATTCCGGCACGGAGCCGGGATCGCCATCCATGGTCGCAACGTCGTACCGAGGCTGCACCTCCTGGTAAGTATAAAACTACCAGAAGGCCGGGGGATCGCAACTCGTTACCCTGGGACTAAGTCCTCCCCCCAATAGCAGCAGGTGGGTGAAGCCCGGGCTATAAACCCGGGCGAACCCACAAGGCCGAGGGGAGGGGTACCCGAATACCCTCAGCTAAGACCAAGTGCAGAATTAGAAACACATACACTTGATCTTAGCCAAAGGCCGAGAAGCGATAACCTGAAAAGGGTTCGCAGTACAGGCCGATGGTCCCCAATGCAGAGCACTAATGAAGGCAATAGACTACTGTCCCCAGCCCAATACACAGTCCGGGAGGCTTCTTTCTCTCACAAACCGGGGAAAACGTTCACGCGCGTCCTACGCACAGAAGTCACACCAGCATGCTTCTTTTCGTGTTTGCTATCTGCATAGCTCCGCCCACACGCGACTTTTGGACACGCCTTTTCTTCGCACGAAATTCCTGGTGCGGTGCCAAAGCACGCCAAGCAGAAAGCATGATAGGAATAGTAGTGAGTGAAAGGAAAAAAAAAAAAAAAAAAAAGGATAACCATTGTTGATTGTGATGTCACGGCACCATTGTTGAGTGTTCCATCAGGGCCCTTGTGATGTCATCCAATAGCTGACCTTACTTGACCTCTTTGACCTCTTGACCTGACAAGGCTCTTGTGACACGCGCAGTGTTCCGTCCATTGAACAGACAAGGTAGGTCCAGCTGCATAGGAAGTGCTGGGCTACTTTTTAGCCACTAAGTAATCCAGTTCAAAAGATCCACAAGAGGGAGACACAGGCAAACTTTACTCATTTATTGAAGCACTGCAAAAGCTAAATGGTTACATCCAGCCAACTTGATACAAAAAAGGGTCAATTGCCTGCCAGAGACGACTCAGCAACCCTCCGAGGTGTGCACAACAGGCCCAAATCAAACGTGGAGGAGGGGAGGTCCAAACAATTCATTCAGGTGATAAGCCAATTAACCAATCATCAGTCTTAATTGGATCCAGGGTGTGTGTGACGACACTGGGGCTGAATGGGTTGCTTGGTGCTGGAAACAACCGACAGCTGATGCAATTAGGAGATTGACAGACTAGATGCAGGTATTATATGCAAAAAGCAACACTGCACTGACTGGGCAGACAGAGGAGAAGCTGAAGGAGGCACGACACACACAACTTTCCACTTGCTTGGCTGGAAGGATGATGCTTGCAATCCATTTCAATTTCATTCTGTTTTTTCATACTGGATTAGAAGGGGTGCACCGGTCCTGGAGGTACTGCAATACCAGGTCAATGCGTGGAGTGGACAGAGCAAGCTCTTTTTCCATCTCCCTGTTCGAAAAATCCATTTAATATATGGTCCCCAGATAGGGGACGTATCAGATATTAAACTGATAAGAACAGATTTTTTTTTGATTGAAACGTCTTTATTACGATCAGTCATCATACATACATACTTTAGTACTGTGACGCAGCACAGGCCATGAAACAGTACATAATAAATTACTTACAGTCGTCTTTGCGAGCATGGCATTGTTATGTAAAGCCTACACTATACATCGCAATGAATGCTACACTAGCATACCTATTCAATCACAAAACCTTCCAACAAAGCATTTAGACAGTGATGAGGGAAGGGGAAGTGGGAAGGAGGGGATAGGGAGGGGGGGATCACATGCCCTTAGCTTTATTGAGAGGACAAATACAAACGGGGGGAGAGGGGGAAGGAGAGGGGTTTATTCCTCTTCTTCTTCGTCGACGTCCGAGATGTTGTAGTCCTGCAGCATACTATGGATAAGTCTGCGGCAGTCCTGGACGGACTTGTTCTCCCTCCTGAGAATGAGCCGGTTCCTAGCAAACCAAATAGCGTCCTTAAAACAGTTCATAAGGCGCCAGGCCTCCTGGATGGCTCCAACAGTATGAATCCCAGGAAATAGTCCGTACAGCACCGAAGTGTGTTGCAGGCCGTTCCTGGGCACTGAGTCTTTGAGTTCATGTTCCAGGGCATCCAACAGGCGCTGTGCAAAGCGGCACTCCCAAAACAGGTGGTAAGATGTTTCCTCCACGAAAGGGCACCTGGGGCAGTACCGGGTTTTGCACAGGTTACGGGCATGCATGAATGACCGGATTGGCAGTCCGCCCTGAATGGCCATCCATGACAAGTCCTTATGCCCGTTAGTCAACCTGTTTGACGACACATTAGTCCAAACTGTCTCTAGTGTGTCGTCCTGGATCCCTGGAATTGACTCGACCACGTCCTTTGCTCTGATGAGTTTGTGGATAGTTTTTGGCTTCCACAAGTCGGGTTTAAGGCCCTCCAGCTGGTGTTCCCTCACAAACCTGACGACGTCCCCGTAGAACCAGGGAGCGTGCCAGTTGTAAGGGATGGAGCTGTCCCACTTGTCCCAGCCCAGACCCCTCCAGAGGGGCAGGAGGAAAAAGCGAGACATAGCCTTGCCCGCAGAGCCGTTAGCAGTTCTTAGAGTCCGACGAACGCTGTCACAAACAAAGGCAATCCGCAGTAAAGTGGGCAGGTCCGGTATGCCCTTTCCGCCCTTGCGGGGCTCTTTGTACATGATGGCTCGTTTCACTCTGTCCATCTTAGATCCCCAGATGAAGCGAAACACTGTCCTGGTGATGGCCCCTGGAAACGTGGCAAGAGGGGGCCATGCCTGTGCGGTGTACTGGAGCACAGGCAAAACTTCATTTCGCAGGACGAGTGCTTTACCTTCGATCGTGAGGTGTCTAAGGCTCCACAGTCCGATTCTTTGATTCACCTTGGCCAAGCGTTCTTCCCAAGACTTGAGGGCTGCGCCTTCCTTCCCGAACCAGACTCCCAGAATTTTGATGAAGTTTGGTTTGATGGTAAATGGGAAGGGGGCAGAAGAGGCCAGTTGCCAGTCCCCGAAGAGCATGGCTTCTGACTTGCCGCAGTTGACTTTGGCCCCTGAAGCTTGTCCGAACTCCTCGCAGGTCTGGACGAGTGTAGTCACCGAACGCTGGTCAGCGCAGAAGACGGTCACGTCGTCCATGTACAGCGAGCACTTGACCTCGTAGTGTCCAGGTCCTGGTGCGGTGATCCCTCTGATCTCCCCGTTCTGTCGGATAGCCTCCGCGAAGGATTCTATAACACAAACAAAAAGGAGAGGTGAAAGAGGGGCAGCCTTGCCCTGACCCAGGAGAGGACAGGGAAGGGGTCGGTCTTCCAGCCGTTCACCAACACCGTGCTGCAAATGTCAAAAGTACATCAGGTCAACAAAAGAACAGAACCTCCTGCCCAGACCTAGCCTGCGCAGCGCCTTGCCCATAAATTCGTGAGAGACCCCGGTCGAATGCCTTCTCCTGGTCCAGGCTGACCAGGGCGGCAATGAACACGGCGGGTCCTGGATGTAGTGCACCGTGTCTCTCACAAGGGAGGCTGTCTGCGATCCTGCGGCCTGGAATGCGCAGGTCTGGTCCGGGGTGGACGATTCCGCCGATGACGACCTTCAGCCGATTTGCCAGTACCTTGGCGAGGATCTTGTAGTCCACGTTCAGGAGAGAGATGGGACGCCAGTTTTTCAGGTCACATCTCTCCCCCTTCCGCTTATACAGTATCGTGATCATTCCTTCCTCAAGGATGGGGGCATTGTACCCTCCACCACCATCTCCCCATAGAGTTCCAACAGGTCCCGGACAGATCAGGTCCCCCAGCGCTACATAGAGCTCTGCTGGGAGGCCGTCACTGCCCGGGGTCCTGCCGGGCCTAAAGGATCTAGCGGCAGAGAGCACCTCCCCCACCGTCAGAGGGTCATCCATGGCCTCCGTACCTGCAGGATCAAGGTGGTTAGTGATACCTGACAGGAATTTATCGGCGGCCTTCTGGTCGGTGTTCCTCAGGGAGTAGAGGTCGCTGTAGAAGTCTGTGACGACTCCCATTACTTCCTCCTTCCCCGAGCGCATGTTGCCGTCTTTGTCTCGGAGTTCGTTCAGGGGCGTGTGGCCGGCATGGAGTTTCCTGAAAAAGAACGAGTTACACTTCTCATCCTTATCCAGGTTTTCCACTTTGGAACGGAAGACGATTCGTCTGGATTCCTCCTCAAAGTGCCTTTTCAGGCTCTTTTTGGTCTTATCCAGGTCCTCCCCTACGTCCCAGCAGCACCGGTGAAGATCTTGCAGGGACCGCAACTCACTGTTGCAGTGCTCTGAAGGCCTTCTTTTTCTCACACGCCTGATGTTGTTGCTTGGCCTGAAAGAAACAACGAAACTGGACTTTAACATACTCCACCAGTCACTAGTACATTTAAAGAAGCATTTGTCGTTCCGCCAGGCTATTGTAGGTATCCCTAAGCTCCGCCAGCACATCTCCCCGACTCAGCAGAGCGCAGTTCAGCTTCCAGGACCCACGGCCCGGGGGAACCCGGGGTGCCTAGGGTGCCTGGACCTGAATGGCCCTGTGGTCGGAGAAGAAGCAGGGGACCATAGAGTGCCTACACTGCCTGACTGCCCGAGAGGCAAACACGAAGTCGATCCGAGAACGGAGTGAGCCATCGGGCCGGCACCACGTATAATTAATGGAGCCGTTCCCATGGATCCCACAACATCCTGCAAGGACGCCTCGGTCACCATCTCGATAAGCAGTTTGGAAGTGACGTCTAGCTTGCTTGAGGTCCCGAGCTGCGTCCGTCCTCCTCTAACGGGCAGTTGAAGTCCCCGGCCATCACTACGGCCCTGGTGGTAGCAAGCTGCGGTCGTAGGGCCTGGAATAACTCCAGTCCGCTCACCCTTGTCAGGGGAGGCGTACACGTGATTGAGGCCTAACCGGCTCTCCCGCCCAGGAGCCGTCTACGACAAGAAGCCTGCCGCAGACGAGCTCCTGGACGGAGTCAAGTGTGAACGCGTTTCCCCTGAGGAGGATGGCAACCCCTGCCGACTTGCAGCTGCCACCACCAGACCAGTAGGAGGGGCCATGGGACCACTGCCTGGCCAGGTGGTTGTAGGACCTAGAGGGGGGCAAAGCACATTCCTGCAACATGTAAACGTCGGCAACCATGAGAAGTAAGAAAGGTTAGTATCGTCTGACGTCTAGTCCGATCCTCTAATGCTCCTAACATTGATGGAAAAAAGGTTAAAGTTAGCCATCATGTAAGAGAAAGAAAAGGGTTAGCAGAGAACGATACAGCTTAGTTACCACTCCGGTCGTCCGGCGGTTCCTCTACTTCTTCTTGTCCGCTGTCTGGGGGTTGCCCCTGTAATAGCGCAAAGGCGGCTTCGATCTCTTCCAGAGTTATCTGTAGCCGCATCGGGTCGGCGGTTGCCCCGTTGGCCACCATCTCCTCCACTTCGGTCTCGTCGAGGCTACTGGGGATGTGGAGGGGTTGCTGTTGGGGGTCCTCGTGGTGGCCACCGATTCTTCCATCTGCTGTTCTGTTTCTTCTTCTTTGTTGGTTGAGGCCACGTCCTCCACCTCGAGCATCTTCTTTTTGGATTGGTCAGCCGTGGGGCTGTCCCTACCCTTTCTCTTTCCTTTCCTCTGACTGACATCTGGGAGACAAGAGGGGGAAAATTCCTCCATAGAGAGGGCTACAGCAGCTGGAGGAGAGGTTAGTTCTGCTGTAGTGGTGGCGGCGGGGCGGGTTGGGCTGGGGGCACGGGAGGGGCTCTGAGGAATGGGGGGTTGGATGTGGATAACCTCAGTGGTGGTGGCGACAGGGCGGGCGGTTGGGCAGGAGGAGGAGGGGGCTGGGAGCATGGCAGGGGGAGATGTCACGCTTACCTTCTTTCTTAGATGGCTTCTCTTTGGGCTGTGTTGCCGCCTGGGCCGCGGCTTGTGGGGGGTTCCGGGCGGCCGGGGCCCTGGCTGCGACTGAAGCCCAGGTGCGGTCCCTCTTTGGGCAGTCCTTGTAGACGTGGGAGGCCAGCCCGCACAGGTTGCACGCCACCTTCTTTGGACAGTCTTTGGTCTCGTGACCTGTGACCCGGCAGATTCGGCAGGGATCCTCCTTGCAGTTCCTCAACTCGTGGCCCTTCTGTCCACATTTCCTGCAGAATTGTGGCATGTCCGGGTAGTAGATGAGGCCGTGGGAGTTTCCGAGGGAAAAAGACTGGGGCAGGTGCTGGAGGCCGTCTTCTGCAGTCGCGTCCTTGTTCAGTTTCACGACCGCTGACCACTTTCCGGTCCAGAAGCCGAGTCCGTTCAGGATGTGGGTGGGTTCCCTCACCACTGTGCAGAATCGATTCAGGAAAGTGGTGATGTCTTTACCGGGGGTGTGTGGGTTCCTCATAGACACCGTAATCCTTCTTTCCTCCCTCTGAATGGGGCAATTCCCGACAAAGTGAGAAAATGTGGAGTCCGATGCCGCCGATTTCACCTTCTCCCAATATCTTCTACAGATGTTGATTGACGCGAAGGTCACGTAGAAGATCCCGGTCATGAAGGCTTGGACGCTGAGGGTCTCTGGCTTTGAAAATCCCTGGTCCACCAGCATCTTCTGGCAGAAGATTTCCTCGGTCATCTCCGGGGACTTTCCATCCACCTCCTTCAGCTTCATGGCGACGGTCTGCCGCATCCAGGGCTCCAGTGAAGGGGCGACCTGGCCGGGCTTTCCGCCGCCTTTCTGCCGGGTAGAGGCGTCTGGTCCGGCCCCAGAGGGCCCAGGAGGCTTGGTGGCTTGGGTCTTCTTAGCCGGTCCTGCAGCATCCTTCTTGGTCTTGGGGGGCTTGGAGGTTGTGGCCATGGCTACTTCCTTCTAGCCCTCTTCCTGTGGTGTCTTCGCAAAGCGTCCTTTTGCCGCAGGGGGCGGAGCTTTGCGGCTTCCTTCTTGCTGGGCGGAGCTTCTTCCGGGGAGAGCTTCGCCGAGCTTCTTTCCTCGTCGAGGTCCCCCGAGGCCGGAGTCTTCAGGCCGGAGTCTTCAGTCCTCGTCGTCGGGGTTCCTCGTCGAGTCCTCGCAGAGTCTTCTCCTGGATCGCAGTCGGAGAAGTTCTTCCAGCTGTCGTGTTCGGGGCTGTCTAGATCCAAGTAAGCACTGTCTAACGTCGTACACCAAGACTATTAAGCCACAGGCCAAGAGGAGGTCGGAGACCAGAGCACTCTTGTTCCCTGGGGAATAGCCCTACACCCAATAGCAGCAGTGAGCTGAAGCTGAATTTAATCAACGATGCTCAAAGGCAGAGTGCAGGGGGTACCCACAAGGACCTGGGCCGGCAAGAAAAGGCAGACTGATAAGAACAGTTTTTTTTTTTTTTTTTTTTTTCTTTTTTCTTTTCTTTTTTTTTTTTTTTTTTTTTTTTTTTTTTTTTTTTTTTTTTTTTTTTTTTTTTTTTTTTTTTTTTTTTTATTTTTTGTCTTTTTTTATTTTTTTTTTTTTTTTTCTTTTTTTTCACTCAGATTCTTTTATCTTAAATTTTGGATCTCATATCTTAAGAATAAAAAATCATCATCGTGAAAACATCTTTTGTCTTTCACCAAAAAATACATACAACATGAAACTATTTATAAAGTAAGTATATTCCAGTTTTTTTGTTTCCATATTCTTTCTGCTTCCTCTTCTCCTAAATCTTTTTTATCTTTCCAAAAATACGTATATAAATAATTTAGACTTAGTTTGATACATCTTTCTACTGACAAATCATCTCTTCTAAACAACAAAATATTCCTACACTTCCACAGGGCTAGCTTAACACAGGATATAATAAACCAAACCACTCTAAAATCTTCCTTTTTAACTCCTATGCCATAAAATACTATCTTATACTCTAAAAGACTTAAGGTGCTTACTGCTTTTATCAAATGACTTATTTTTCTCCACACTTTTTTTGCAAAGTCACAATTCCAGAAAACATGTATTGGTGTTTCACAATCATAGCACCTATCTCTAGGACATTTTTCACATCTTACTAACCCTCGTCTATGTTGAAACTCTCTTGTTAATAAACAATCTTTTATTATACACCATGTTAGATCACTTTGTTCATTTTGTACACCAGGAATGTTAATATTTTTCCAAATATCACTAACTGTTTTATATGAGAAAGAACTAACAGGACTCATTTCAACTCTTTCCTTAAAAAACTGCCCAAAATCTTCCTATGATTTGTTAAAATACTAACATCCAAACAGGAAATCTAAATTCTCTCAATAGTTGACTCTAAACCCATATAATGTTCTGTTGGTAAAAATCTATAAGGCCTACTCAGTTCAACTTTAAACCTTTGTATTTTCTAATATAAAATCCCAAGTTATAAATAAGAAAAGGACTTAACTTTTGATTCTGGACCCAAAACAGTACTAACACAATATGCAAGATATTTCATCAACACAAACTTTCAATGTCAGGGAAATTTCTTCCCACCCTTTTCCTTAGGTTTATACAATTCTTCTCTTTTAATCCGTTCCATTTTTGACCCCCAAACAAAGTTGAAGCATTCCTTAATAATTTTCCTCATCATCCTAAACGGTGGGATAAAAATTGCTGCCATATATCCAATCATGGGGAGTAGCACTTGTCTAATAATTAAAATTTTCCTTCTAACGTTAAAACCATCAATTTCCAAAAACTAATTCTTTTTTTTAACTCTTTCGAGCAAGGACTTCCCAATTCTTCACATTCCACAATTTTTCTGAAAAAAATACACCCTAAAATTTTCAACTCCGATACCTTCTTTAAATCACAATTCACCTCCACATTAAAACCCCCTAGTAGCTAAAAGACCTGATTTATCCAAATTAATTTAAAAACCGGAAGCTTCACAAAACCACTCAATAATTCTAAGTACTCTATTTAAGCTTCTCTGGTCCCTAATAACCACAGTAATATCATCCATATACGCAACACCTTCAACTTGTTCCTTACTACTTCCAGAATAAAAAAACCATTACCACTTTATCTTTCGGATAACATTCAAAGGGGTTCAATAGCGCAAATAAATAAAATTGGAGATAAGGGGCATCCTGTTTTACACCACTTTTAAGAGCAATTTTTCCAGATAAAAAAACCATTAATAGACACTTTGCTAAAACAATTCCCATATAATAATTTAATTATCTAATCAACTTCTCCGGACAACCCATTTTCTTTAAAACTTCTAATAAAAACTCATGTGCAAACCCGATCATATGCCTTCTCGAAATCTAAGGACATAAGAGCCAAACTTTGATTTCTATCATTCATATCCAAATATATCTCTTAATAAATCAACGAATCACTAATTTTTCTCAAAGCACCGCACAAGATTGATCTACCTCTATAACAGTTTTATTACACCCCTTTAACCTATTTGCTAAAACTTTTGCATAAACCTTATAATCGGTGGTTTAACAACGTTATGGGTCTCCAATTTTTTAAAAGATGTTTTTCTCCTTTTTTTATGTAAATAAAACAATCAAACCCTCCTCCCAGGACCTCGGGACCTTCAAACGGTTTTCTATATACTTAAAAATACCCAAAATTCCTCTGAGATTACCTCCAAAAAATTTTGTAAAATTCTATTGGTAATCCATCTAGGCCCGGGTTTTCAAGTTTTGAAAGCTCTTAATCGCTATTTTCAATCTCATCTTTTGTAAAATCTTTTCCAAACTCTCTTTATCTATTCTATTAAATTTTTATCCAACTCTTCTAAAAAATAATTTTTCAAGGACTCATCAATTTTTTTGACAGAGAATAAATTTTCATAAAAATCCTTTGCCTTCTCTAACTTTCCTTCTAAACTTATTTCTCCTTCATAAAGCTTCAATAAAATGTTTTTATTCGTTATTTTTTTAAAAAAATACTTAGAACACTTTTCATCTTGCTCTAGGACTTTCACCCTTGCATTAAATATAATTTCATTCCCTTTATCATTAAGATTCCTTTTTAACTGTTTTTTCAACTCTTCTATTTCATCCTCAACCTCTATACCATTTTTCCTTAGCAAAAACATACATTGAAGTTTCGCATTTAGATTAGAATATAATCGCTTTTTAAACCATCGCCTTTCTTTTTCCAACCTTTACAAAGAAACTTTTTATTTTGCTCTTTTGCGAAGTCCCACCATTCTGATATATCATTAAAACAACTCCTTGCTTACTTTTAATTTATTATAAAAAGACTTAACTGCTCTCTTATCATTTCATCTTCCAAAAGCGATACATTCAAACTCCAGTGTGTTGCTCTTTTATTCTCTATACCACCTAAAACCAAGTTACTTATTATTAATTTATGATCTGAAAAACAATTTACTTCTGTTTTAAAACTCGGATCCCTAAAATGCTCAGATATAAAAAAATAATCTATCCTGGATTTACACCTCCTATTACTCCAAAGTTATTTCATCTTCACTCTTTTTTTCCACATACCTCCCATACGTCTTTTAGATTCTTTGAATTTATGAAGCCTTTCAATTAGAAGCCGAACTATCCTTTTTATTTCCTACCGAGCAATTGAAATCACCCCCTATAATAATCGGTTGACTTCCGGTTATAAACAGTTGTACAATATCGAATAGCTCATTTCTTTTCTGTTTTTCTGTATGCGCATACACACAAAAACACTTTAATTTTTTATCTCCTTTCTCCACTTCTACCATCAAAATTCTACCTGGATAGATTTCTTCCGAATTTATAATTCCATTCGCCACTACACAAAAACCCAACTCCATCACTTTTTAACTCATTTCCACCTGAAAAAAACTGCTTTCCCTTTCCAAAATTTCTTTAAATAATCATAATTCATTCTTTTTTCTATATTACATTCCTGTAAAAAAATGAAATCAAACATTCGTTATTTAAATAATCATAAAACGCTACTCTTTTCCTTGGGTTCTTAAACCCCTGAATTTCAGGGACATACACTTTATCATCTTTTTACATTCAACATAGGGCTAACTCCCCGCCCTCGTCGGTAACAGATTCAAACTCCTCAATTTTCAAATTTTCAGAATCACATGAACTAACAGGCGATAACACATCAAACGCTTCCCTCTCCACTGCTCTTTTTTTTCTCATCACCTCTATTTTTTTCCCCCTCATCTACACCTTCATCTTCTCGCACACCCTCTTTTAAGCTCTTTACTTGTATCTCCATATGTTCTTGGCCACAAGGCACTCCACTTTGACCTGCTATACTTTGCAGGGACTCCATGACACATTTTACTTCAGCCTCTACTGTCATTGAAACAAGATCTTCCGTTCCTTGACCATCCACCACTCCTTGAGGCACATCCACTCCTCTCTCTTCTGTATCTCTTCTTTCCCTTGGGGTTGTTCATTTATTAGACCCCCACTTTGTTGTAGATCTCTAATCTGCCGCAACACCTCAACATGTTGCTGACCATCAGTTTGTTGATGTTCTTCCCTCTGATGTTGATCTTCATTCTGTTGACTTCCATCACTCTGCTGTTGTTCTCCATTCTGTTGTTGATCTTCACTTTTTTTTGGACACTCGGTTTCCTGATGGTTAGTTCCTGGACATTCGGAACACCTTTTACAGGCAACCTCCTCGTGCCCATATCTTCTACACGCCCTACAATATTTGGGCATCCCGGTAAAGAACAGATAGCCTCTACACCGATTAATGAACACAATCGGAGGAGCCTACAGACTCCACCAAATTCACATGGGTCTTTCTTAAGATTACATTATAATCCTTTTTCCGTTCCATACTCCGAAATCTGTGTACCCCCAATTTCTTTAGGGTCACTTTTTCGCCAGAACCTGTATAGATAGGACTCACTTCTTGGTCCGTAATAAACGGACTATACATTTGGAATAGTCAAAATCCTGGATTGGAATTGAAATAATGGGGAGACTTTTATCCCTTTAGAGCCTGATTCCCTTTATTTGTAACATAAAGGGCAAAGGCTTTTTCACAAAGAAAACCTGAATCCCAGGTCACATCATAGATGCCTCTTGAATAAAAACTTTGAACACAAAAAAAATCTTCT
This sequence comes from Bufo bufo, assembly GCF_905171765.1. Classification (NCBI taxonomy): domain Eukaryota; kingdom Metazoa; phylum Chordata; class Amphibia; order Anura; family Bufonidae; genus Bufo; species Bufo bufo. Next base: position 102,463 of record NW_024401161.1, read on the forward strand.
TTTTTAATATCCAGGATGGGACAATAAAATTTCCCGATAAATAAAAGATAAATCCTTTACCTGATCGCACAAGCCGGATCAACAAAAAAACGAAGAGTATCCTTCAAAGCGAAGTCCTCTGAAAAAAATCCGGACGATCATCATTTTGCTTTGGTTCCTCCTTACAAATGCCATCTTCAAAATCTTTCTCCTTTTTTCCAAAAAGTAAACCCTCAGCGAGGATTTCGATCAACTCCCAGTCCGCCAAAAAGTCCCGAATCCTCGTCCTGAAACAGCAGCACTCTTCCAATAGCGAAATCCCGAACCTCAGCTGAAGGAATCACAGTATCCGTCCACTCCCAATAGCAGCAAGTCAATACAGACAAGGCCAAGAGCACGACTTCCTCTGCAATACTGCCTCCTGACTCTCAACCACACTTGATCGAAAGCCAAAAGGCCGAAGAAGCGATAACCTGAAAAGGGTTCGCAAGTACAGGCCGATGGTCCCCAATGCAGAGCACTAATGAAGGCAATAGACTACTGTCCCAGCCCCAATACACAGTCCGGGAGGCTTCTTTCTCTCACAAACCGGGGAGGAAAACGTTCACGCGCGTCCTACGCACAGAAGTCACACCAGCATGCTTCTTTTCGTGTTTGCTATCTGCATAGCTCCGCCCACACGCGACTTTTGGACACGCCTTTTCTTCGCACGAATTTCCTGGTGCGGTGCCAAAGCACGCCAAGCAGAAAGCATGATAGGAATAGTAGTGAGTGCAAAGGAAATAAAAAAAAAAAAAAAAAGGCTAACCATTGTTGATTGTGATGTCACGGCCCACCATTGTTGAGTGTTCCATCAGGGCCCATTGTGATGTCATCCAATAGCTGACCTTACTTGACCTCTTTGACCTCTTGACCTGACAAGGCTCTTGTGACACTCGCAGTGTTCCGTCCATTGGAACAGACAAGGTAGTCCAGCTGCATAGGAAGTGCTGGGCTACTTTTTAGCACTAAGTAATCCAGTTCAAAAGGTCCACAAGAGGGAGACACAGGCAAACTTTACTCATTTATTGAAGCACTGCAAAAGCCTAAATGGTTACATCCAGCCAACATTGATACAAAAAAGGGTCAATTGCCTGCCAGAGACGACTCAGCAACCCTCCGAGGTGTGCACAACAGGCCCAAATCAAAGTGGAGGAGGGGAGGTCCAAACAATTCATTCAGGTGATAAGCCAATAAACCAATCATCAGTCTTAATTGGATCCAGTGTGTGTGTGACGACACTGGGGCTGAATGGGTTGCTTTGGTGCTGGAAACCAACCGAGACTGATGCAATTAGGAGATTGACAGACTAGATGCAGGTATTATATGCAAAAAGCAACACTGCACTGACTGGGCAGACAGAGGAGAAGCTGAAGGAGGCACGACACACACAACTTTCCACTTGCTTGGCTGGAAGGATGATGCTTGCAATCATTTCAATTTCATCTGTTTTTTCATACTGGATTAGAAGGGGTGCACCGGTCCCTGGAGGTACTGCAATACAGGTCAATGCGTGGAGTGGACAGAGCAAGCTCTTTTTCCATCTCCCTGTTCGAAAAATCCATTTAATATATGGTCCCCAGATAGGGGACGTATCAGATATTAAACTGATAAGAACAGATACTACACTTGATCTTAGCCAAAAGGCCCGAGAAGGCGATAACCTGAAAAGGGTTCGCAGTACGGGCCGATGGTCCCCAATGCAGAGCACTAATGAAGGGCAATAGACTACTGTCCCCAGCCCAATACACAGTCGGGAGGCTTCTTTCTCTCACAAACCGGGGGAGAAACGTTCACGCGCGTCCTACGCACCAGAAGTCACACCAGCATGCTTCTTTTCGTGTTTGCTATCTGCTAGAGCTCCGCCCAACACGCGACTTTTGGACACGCTTTTCTTCGCACGAAATTCCTGGTGCGGTGCCAAAGCACGCCAAGCAGAAAGCATGATAGGAATAGTAGTGAGTGAAAGGAAAAAAAAAAAAAAAAAAAAGGATAAACCATTGTTGATTGTGATGTCACGGCACCCATTGTTGAGTGTTTCATCAGGGGCCCTTGTGATGTCATCCAATAGCTGACCTTACTTGACCTCTTTGACCTCTTGACCTGACAAGGCTCTTGTGACCACGCGCAGTGTTCCGTCCATTGAACAGACAAGGTAGGTCCAGCTGCATAGGAAGTGCTGGGCTACTTTAATGCCACTAAGTAATCCAGTTCAAAAGATCCACAAGAGGGAGACACAGGCAAACTTTACTCATTTATTGAAGCACTGCAAAAGCTAAATGGTTACATCCAGCCAACTTGATACAAAAAAGGGTCAATTGCCTGCCAGAGACGACTCAGCAACCCCTCCGAGTGTGCACAACAGGCCCAAATCAAACGTGGAGGAGGGGAGGTCCAAACAATTCATTCAGGTGATAAGCCAATTAACCAATCATCAGTCTTAATTGGATCCAGGGTGTGTGTGACGACACTGGGGCTGAATGGGTTGCTTGGTGCTGGAAACAACCGACAGCTGATGCAATTAGGAGATTGACAGACTAGTGCAGGTATTATATGCAAAAAGCAACACTGCAACTGACTGGGCAGACAGAGGAGAAGCTGAAGGAGGCACGACACACACAACTTTCCACTTGCTTGGCTGGAAGGATGATGCTTGCAATCCATTTTCAATTTCATTCTGTTTTTTCATACTGGATTAGAAGGGGTGCACCGGTCCTGGAGGTACTGCAATACCAGGTCAATGCGTGGAGTGGACAGAGCAAGCTCTTTTTCCATCTCCCTGTTCGAAAATCCATTTAATATATGGTCCCCAGATAGGGGACGTATCAGATATTAAACTGATAAGAACAGATACTACACTTGATCTTAGCCAAAAGGCCGAGAAGCGATAACCTGAAAAGGGTTCGCAGTACAGGCCGATGGTCCCCAATGCAGAGCACTAATGAAGGCAATAGACTACTGTCCCCAGCCCAATACACAGTCCGGGAGGCTTCTTTCTCTCACAAACCGGGGAAAACGTTCACCGCGCGTCCTACGCACAGAAGTCACACCAGCATGCTTCTTTTCGTGTTTGCTATCTGCATAGCTCCGCCCACACGCGACTTTTGGACACGCCTTTTCTTCGCACGAAATTCCTGGTGCGGTGCCAAAGCACGCCAAGCAGAAAGCATGATAGGAATAGTAGTGAGTGAAAGGAAAAAAAAAAAAAAAAAAAAAAGGATAACCATTGTTGATTGTGATGTCACGGCACCATTGTTGAGTGTTCCATCAGGGCCCTTGTGATGTCATCCAATAGCTGACCTTACTTGACCTCTTTGACCTCTTGACCTGACAAGGCTCTTGTGACACGCGCAGTGTTCCGTCCATTGAACAGACAAGGTAGGTCAAGCTGCATAGGAAGTGCTGGGCTACTTTTTAGCCACTAAGTAATCCAGTTCAAAAGATCCACAAGAGGGAGACACAGGCAAACTTTACTCATTTATTGAAGCACTGCAAAAGCTAAATGGTTACATCCAGCCAACTTGATACAAAAAAGGGTCAATTGCCTGCCAGAGACGACTCAGCAACCCTCCGAGGTGTGCACAACAGGCCCAAATCAAACGTGGAGGAGGGGAGGTCCAAACAATTCATTCAGGTGATAAGCCAATTAACCAATCATCAGTCTTAATTGGATCCAGGGTGTGTGTGACGACACTGGGGCTGAATGGGTTGCTTGGTGCTGGAAACAACCGACAGCTGATGCAATTAGGAGATTGACAGACTAGATGCAGGTATTATATGCAAAAAGCAACACTGCACTGACTGGGCAGACAGAGGAGAAGCTGAAGGAGGCACGACACACACAACTTTCCACTTGCTTGGCTGGAAGGATGATGCTTGCAATCCATTTCAATTTCATTCTGTTTTTTCATACTGGATTAGAAGGGGTGCACCGGTCCTGGAGGTACTGCAATACCAGGTCAATGCGTGGAGTGGACAGAGCAAGCTCTTTTTCCATCTCCCTGTTCGAAAAATCCATTTAATATATGGTCCCCAGATAGGGGACGTATCAGATATTAAACTGATAAGAACAGATACTACACTTGATCTTAGCCAAAAGGCCGAGAAGCGATAACCTGAAAAGGGTTCGCAGTACAGGCCGATGGTCCCCAATGCAGAGCACTAATGAAGGCAATAGACTACTGTCCCCAGCCCAATACACAGTCCGGGAGGCTTCTTTCTCTCACAAACCGGGAGGACGTTCAGAGCGCGTCCTACGCACAGAAGTCACACCAGCATGCTTCTTTTCGTGTTTGCTATCTGCATAGCTCCGCCCACACGCGACTTTTGGACACGCCTTTTCTTCGCACGAAATTCCTGGTGCGGTGCCAAAGCACGCCAAGCAGAAAGCATGATAGGAATAGTAGTGAGTGAAAGGAAAAAAAAAAAAAAAAAAAAAGGATAACCATTGTTGATTGTGATGTCACGGCAACCATTGTTGAGTGTTCCATCAGGGCCCTTGTGATGTCATCCAATAGCTGACCTTACTTGACCTCTTTGACCTCTTGACCTGACAAGGCTCTTGTGACACGCGCAGTGTTCCGTCCATTGAACAGACAAGGTAGGTCCAGCTGCATAGGAAGTGCTGGGCTACTTTTTAGCCACTAAGTAATCCAGTTCAAAAGATCCACAAGAGGGAGACACAGGCAAACTTTACTCATTTATTGAAGCACTGCAAAAGCTAAATGGTTACATCCAGCCAACTTGATACAAAAAAGGGTCAATTGCCTGCCAGAGACGACTCAGCAACCCTCCGAGGTGTGCACAACAGGCCCAAATCAAACGTGGAGGAGGGGAGGTCCAAACCCATTCATTCAGGTGATAAGCCAATTAACCAATCATCAGTCTTAATTGGATCCAGGGTGTGTGTGACGACACTGGGGCTGAATGGGTTGCTTGGTGCTGGAAACAACCGACAGCTGATGCAATTAGGAGATTGACAGACTAGATGCAGGTATTATATGCAAAAAGCAACACTGCACTGACTGGGCAGACAGAGGAGAAGCTGAAGGAGGCACGACACACACAACTTTCCACTTGCTTGGCTGGAAGGATGATGCTTGCAATCCATTTCAATTTCATTCTGTTTTTTCATACTGGATTAGAAGGGGTGCACCGGTCCTGGGAGGTACTGCAATACCAGGTCAATGCGTGGATGTGGACAGAGCAAGCTCTTTTTCCATCTCCCTGTTCGAAAAATCCATTTAATATATGGTCCCCAGATAGGGGACGTATCAGATATTAAACTGATAAGAACAGATTTTTTTTTTTTTAGTTGATGCGTCAGAAGACGCGGCATATTAAATCAAGTACTCATTATGCCATACGCCTCATCATCCAAATCAACGTATTTTTTACTTTTTATTCATATTTTCTTCTTATTATATATTTTTTTTAAAAGAATAAACAGAACAAAACATAAAAGAACAAACAACATAAAGGGACGAACAACAAAAAACTAATCTTCTTCTTAATTCTTCATTTTTGCCTTTTTCTTTTTCTTCTCAGCAACTTCATAATTTCCCCAAGTATCATTTACCCGAAACAGTTCCAGACCCTATCGTCACTAATGCAGAGACTTGACAAAATTCTCTTTACCTTCTTTTCTTTCCTTTCTAAATATAAGGTCCCGTACATCATCTGCATCTAGAACTTCAGAGCTCTGGTCTACCCGAGTTCTTCATTTTTCTGCATCACTTTAATACCTTCTTCTTTTCGGTTCACAAAACCTTTCTCAAATTTCACTTTCTTTTCAATATGACCAATCTCTCTCTCTATTATTTTTACTTCTTCTTTCTTTTCACATACTTTTTCCGTACACTTTACTACATCTTTTCTTGTCTGTTCTAACTTCTTTCCAAATTCCAATAACAAAATCCATTTTTTTTATTTATACTTATTCTTCCTGCTAAGAAATCTTCTCTTCCTTCTTTTAACCAAACACAAAATCTTCTTTTTCCATTCCAGATTCCTACTTCGTTCAAAAACCTCTTCTCATACTTTACAAAAAAACCCATGTTTCTCTAAAAATTCTTTAATCTCATCTGTCTCCACAAATGGATCCTCCATTTCAACCACCAACTTTCTCGCCATGCCAATACCGGATACCAGGACTTCCACCCCTGGAACCGGGCTAGATGCCTGATTCCAGTCAGCAAAGAAATCCAAACATTTCTTTTCAGATACTAAAGTCACATCAAACGTTTTCCACTTACTGTTCCTTTGCATACAAAAAATTGCGTCCTTTCCAATACTCCCAAATTCTTCCAGTAATTCCAGAATGTAGTTTCCATCCCAGGCTCTCACAGGATCTTCCTTGCATATGAATCTCAAACAATTCCTTTTCTTTGCAAAATCCATTTCCAAGCCTTCTACTGGACCTCGATTTCAGGTTCTTTAAATGCCAATCCTCTGAGCTGCCCCTGCAGCTATGTGCAGTGGCAGGGTGATCGCTTCCCGTTGCCCCGGGACTAAGCCGTCCCCCAATAGCAGCACAGGGTCCAACTGCGGCTATAAACCACAGCCTTTCCCTGAGGCAGAGGGTCCGGGTACCCGGGGCACCTCTGGCCAAGACCAGTGCAGCACCGAAGATACTACACTTGATCTTAGCCAAAAGGCCGAGAAGCGATAACCTGAAAAGGGTTCGCAGTACAGGCCGATGGTCCCCAATGCAGAGCACTAATGAAGGCAATAGACTACTGTCCCCAGCCCAATACACAGTCCGGGAGGCTTCTTTCTCTCACAAACCGGGGAAAACGTTCACGCGCGTCCTACGCACAGAAGTCACACCAGCATGCTTCTTTTCGTGTTTGCTATCTGCATAGCTCCGCCCACACGCCGACTTTTGGACACGCCTTTTCTTCGCACGAAATTCCTGGTGCGGTGCCAAAGCACGCCAAGCAGAAAGCATGATAGGAATAGTAGTGAGTGAAAGGAAAAAAAAAAAAAAAAAAAAAAGGATAACCATTGTTGATTGTGATGTCACGGCACCATTGTTGAGTGTTCCATCAGGGCCCTTGTGATGTCATCCATAGCTGACCTTACTTGACCTCTTTGACCTCTTGACCTGACAAGGCTCTTGTGACACGCGCAGTGTTCCGTCCATTGAACAGACAAGGTAGGTCCAGCTGCATAGGAAGTGCTGGGCTACTTTTTAGCCACTAAGTAATCCAGTTCAAAAGATCCACAAGAGGGAGACACAGGCAAACTTTACTCATTTATTGAAGCACTGCAAAAGCTAAATGGTTACATCCAGCCAACTTGATACAAAAAAGGGTCAATTGCCTGCCAGAGACGACTCAGCAACCCTCCGAGGTGTGCACAACAGGCCCAAATCAAACGTGGAGGAGGGGAGGTCCAAAACAATTCATTCAGGTGATAAGCCAATTAACCAATCATCAGTCTTAATTGGATCCAGGGTGTGTGTGACGACACTGGGGCTGAATGGGTTGCTTGGTGCTGGAAACAACCGACAGCTGATGCAATTAGGAGATTGACAGACTAGATGCAGGTATTATATGCAAAAAGCAACACTGCACTGACTGGGCAGACAGAGGAGAAGCTGAAGGAGGCACGACACACACAACTTTCCACTTGCTTGGCTGGAAGGAAGATGCTTGCAATCCATTTTCAATTTCATTCTGTTTTTTCATACTGGATTAGAAGGGTGCACCGGTCCTGGAGGTACTGCAATACCAGGGTCAATGCGTGGAGTGGACAGAGCAAGCTCTTTTTCCATCTCCCTGTTCGAAAATCCATTTAATATATGGTCCCCAGATAGGGGACGTATCAGATATTAAACTGATAAGAACAGATACTACACTTGATCTTAGCCAAAAGGCCGAGAAGCGATAACCTGAAAAGGGTTCGCAGTACAGGCCGATGGTCCCCAATGCAGAGCACTAATGAAGGCAATAGACTACTGTCCCCAGCCCAAACACAGTCCGGGAGGCTTCTTTCTCTCACAAACCGGGGAAAACGTTCACGCGCGTCCTACGCACAGAAGTCACACCAGCATGCTTCTTTTCGTGTTTGCTATCTGCATAGCTCCGCCCACACGCGACTTTTGGACACGCCTTTTCTTCGCACGAAATTCCTGGTGCGGTGCCAAAGCACGCCAAGCAGAAAGCATGATAGGAATAGTAGTGAGTGAAAGGAAAAAAAAAAAAAAAAAAAAAGGATAACCATTGTTGATTGTGATGTCACGGCACCATTGTTGAGTGTTCCATCAGGGCCCTTGTGATGTCATCCAATAGCTGACCTTACTTGACCTCTTTGACCTCTTGACCTGACAAGGCTCTTGTGACACGCGCAGTGTTCCGTCCATTGAACAGAACAAGGTAGGTCCAGCTGCATAGGAAGTGCTGGGCTACTTTTTAGCCACTAAGTAATCCAGTTCAAAAGATCCACAAGAGGGAGACACAGGCAAACATTACTCATTTATTGAAGCACTGCAAAAGCTAAATGGTTACATCCACCAACTTGATACAAAAAAGGGTCAATTGCCTGCCAGAGACGACTCAGCAACCCTCCGAGGTGTGCACAACAGGCCCAAATCAAACGTGGAGGAGGGGAGGTCCAAACAATTCATTCAGGTGATAAGCCAATTAACCAATCATCAGTCTTAATTGGATCCAGGGTGTGTGTGACGACACTGGGGCTGAATGGGTTGCTTGGTGCTGGAAACAACCGACAGCTGATGCAATTAGGAGATTGACAGACTAGATGCAGGTATTATATGCAAAAAGCAACACTGCACTGACTGGGCAGACAGAGGAGAAGCTGAAGGAGGCACGACACACACAACTTTCCACTTGCTGGCTGGAAGGATGATGCTTGCAATCCATTCAATTTCATTCTGTTTTTTCATACTGGATTAGAAGGGGTGCACCGGTCCTGGAGGTACTGCAATACCAGGTCAATGCGTGGAGTGGACAGAGCAAGCTCTTTTTCCATCTCCCTGTTCGAAAAATCCATTTAATATATGGTCCCCAGATAGGGGACGTATCAGATATTAAACTGATAAGAACAGATACTACACTTGATCTTAGCCAAAAGGCCGAAGAAGCGATAACCTGAAAAGGGTTCGCAGTACAGGCCGATGGTCCCCCAATGCAGAGCACTAATGAAGGCAATAGACTACTGTCCCCAGCCCAAAACACAGTCCGGGAGGCTTCTTTCTCTCACAAACCGGGGAAAACGTTCACGCGCGCAGACCTACGCACAGAAGTCACACCAGCATGCTTCTTTTCGTGTTTGCTATCTGCATAGCTCCGCCCACACGCGACTTTTGGACACGCCTTTTCTTCGCACGAAATTCCTGGTGCGGTGCCAAAGCACGCCAAGCAGAAAGCATGATAGGAATAGTAGTGAGTGAAAGGAAAAAAAAAAAAAAAAAAAAAAAAAAAAGGATAACCATTGTTGATTGTGATGTCACGGCACCATTGTTGAGTGTTCCATCAGGGCCCTTGTGATGTCATCCAATAGCTGACCTTACTTGACCTCTTTGACCTCTTGACCTGACAAGGCTCTTGTGACACGCGCAGTGTTCCGTCCATTGAACAGACAAGGTAGGTCCAGCTGCATAGGAAGTGCTGGGCTACTTTTTAGCCACTAAGTAATCCAGTTCAAAAGATCCACAAGAGGGAGACACAGGCAAACTTTACTCATTTATTGAAGCACTGCAAAAGCTAAATGGTTACATCCAGCCAACTTGATACAAAAAAGGGTCAATTGCCTGCCAGAGACGACTCAGCAACCCTCCGAGGTGTGCACAACAGGCCCAAATCAACGTGGAGGAGGGGAGGTCCAAACAATTCATTCAGGTGATAAGCCAATTAACCAATCATCAGTCTTAATTGGATCCAGGGTGTGTGTGACGACACTGGGGCTGAATGGGTTGCTTGGTGCTGGAAACAACCGACAGCTGATGCAATTAGGAGATTGACAGACTAGATGCAGGTATTATATGCAAAAAGCAACACTGCACTGACTGGGCAGACAGAGGAGAAGCTGAAGGAGGCACGACACACACAACTTTCCACTTGCTTGGCTGGAAGGATGATGCTTGCAATCCATTTCAATTTCATTCTGTTTTTTCATACTGGATTAGAAGGGGGTGCACCGGTCCTGGAGGTACTGCAATACCAGGTCAATGCGTGGAGTGGACAGAGCAAGCTCTTTTTCCATCTCCCTGTTCGAAAAATCCATTTAATATATGGTCCCCAGATAGGGGACGTATCAGATATTAAACTGATAAGAACAGATACTACACTTGATCTTAGCCAAAAGGCCGAGAAGCGATACCCTGAAAAGGGTTCGCAGTACAGGCCGATGGTCCCCAATGCAGAGCACTAATGAAGGCAATAGACTACTGTCCCCCAGCCCAATACACAGTCCGGGAGGCTTCTTTCTCTCACAAACCGGGGAAAACGTTCACAGCGCGTCCTACGCACAGAAGTCACACCAGCAGGCTTCTTTTCGTGTTTGCTATCTGCATAGCTCCGCCCACACGCGACATTTGGGACACGCCTTTTCTTCGCACGAAATTCCTGGGGCGGTGCCAAAGCACGCAAAGCAGAAAGCAAGAAAGAAATAGTAGTGAGTGAAAGGAAAAAAAAAAAAAAAAAAAAAAAAGGATAACCATTGTTGATTGTGATGTCACGGCACCATTGTTGAGTGTTCCATCAGGGCCCTTGTGATGTCATCCAATAGCTGACCTTACTTGACCTCTTTGACCTCTTGACCTGACAAGGCTCTTGTGACACGCGCAGTGTTCCGTCCATTGAACAGACAAGGTAGGTCCAGCTGCATAGGAAGTGCTGGGCTACTTTTTAGCCACTAAGTAAACCAGTTCAAAAGATCCACAAGAGGGAGACACAGGCAACTTTACTCATTTATTGAAGCACTGCAAAAGCTAAATGGTTACATCCAGCCAACTTGATACAAAAAAAGGGTCAATTGCCTGCCAGAGACGACTCAGCAACCCTCCGAGGTGTGCACAACAGGCCCAAATCAAACGTGGAGGAGGGGAGGTCCAAACAATTCATTCAGGTGATAAGCCAATTAACCAATCATCAGTCTTAATTGGATCCAGGGTGTGTGTGACGACACTGGGGCTGAATGGGTTGCTTGGTGCTGGAAACAAACCGACAGCTGATGCAATTAGGAGAATGACAGACTAGATGCAGGTATTATATGCAAAAAGCAACACTGCACTGACTGGGCAGACAGAGGAGAAGCTGAAGGAGGCACGACACACACAACTTTCCACTTGCTTGGCTGGAAGGATGATGCTTGCAATCCATTTCAATTTCATTCTGTTTTTTCATACTGGATTAGAAGGGGTGCACCGGTCCTGGATGTACTGCAATACCAGGTCAATGCGTGGAGTGGACAGAGCAAGCTCTTTTTCCATCTCCCTGTTTCGAAAAATCCATTAATATATGGTCCCCAGATAGGGGACGTATCAGATATTAAACTGATAAGAACAGATACTACACTTGATCTTAGCCAAAAGGCCGAGAAGCGATAACCTGAAAAGGGTTCGCAGTACAGGCCGATGGTCCCCAATGCAGAGCACTAATGAAGGCAATAGACTACTGTCCCCAGCCCAATACACAGTCCGGGAGGCTTCTTTCTCTCTTACAAACCGGGGGAAAACGTTCACGCGCGTCCTACGCACAGAAGTCACACCAGCATGCTTCTTTTCGTGTTTGCTATCTGCATAGCTCCGCCCTCACGCGACCTTTTGGACACGCCTTTTCTTCGCACGAAATTCCTGTGCGGTGCCAAAAGCACGCCAAGCAGAAAGCATGATAGGAATAGTAGTGAGTGAAAGGAAAAAAAAAAAAAAAAAAAAAAAAAAAAAAGGATAACCATTGTGATTGTGATGTCACGGCACCATTGTTGAGTGTTCCATCAGGGCCCTTGTGATGTCAACCAATAGCTGACCTTACTTGACCTCTTTGCCCTCTTGACCTGACAAGGCTCTTGTGACACGCGCAAGTGTTCCGTCCATTGAACAGACAAGGTAGGTCCAGCCTGCATAGGAAGTGCTGGGCTACTTTTTAGCCACTAAGTAATCCAGTTCAAAAGATCCACAAGAGGGAGACACAGGGCAAACTTTACTCATTTATTGAAGCACTGCAAAAGCTAGAATGGTTACATCCAGCCAACTTTGATACAAAAAAGGGTCAATTGCCTGCCAGAGAGACGACTCAGCAAACCCTCCGAGGTGTGCACAACAGGCCCAAAATCAAACGTGGAGGAGGGGAGGTCCAAAACAATTCATTCAGGTGATAGCCAATTAACCAATCATCAGTCTTAATTGGATCCAGGGGTGTGTGTGACGTCTCTGGGGCTGAATGGGTTGGCTTGGTGCTGGAAACAACCGACAGCTGATGCAATTAGGAGATTGACAGACTAGATGCAGGTATTATATGCAAAAAGCAACACTGCACTGACTGGGCAGACAGAGGAGAAGCTGAAGGAGGCACGACACACACAACTTTCCACTTGCTTGGCTGGAAGGATGATGCTTGCAATCCATTTCAATTTCATTCTGTTTTTTCATACTGGATTAGAAGGGGTGCACCGGTCCTGGAGGTACTGCAATTACCAGGTCAATGCGTGGAGTGGACAGAGCAAGCTCTTTTTCCCATCTCCCTGTTTCGAAAAATCCATTTTAATATATGGTCCCCAGATAGGGGACCGTATCAGATATTAAACTGATAAGAACAGATACTAACCTTGATCTTAGCCAAAAGGCCGAGAAGCGATAACCTGAAAAGGGTTCGCAGTACAGGCCGATGGTCCCCCAATGCAGAGCACTAATGAAGGCAATGACTACTGGTCCCAGCCCAATACACAGTCCGGGGAGGCTTCTTTCTCTCACAAACCGGGGAAAACGTTCACCGCGCGTCCTACGCACAGAAGTCACACCAGCATGCTTTCTTTTCGTGTTTGCTATCTGCATAGCTCCGCCCACCACAGCGACTTTTGGACACGCCTTTTCTTCGCACGAAATTCCTGGTGCGGTGCCAAAGCACGCCAAGCAGAAAGCATGATAGGAATAGTAGTGAGTGAAAGGAAAAAAAAAAAAAAAAAAAAAAAAAAAAAAAGGATAACCATTGTTGATTGTGATGTCACGGCACCATTGTTGAGTGTTCCATCAGGGCCCTTGTGATGTCATCCAATAGCTGACCTTACTTGACCTCTTTGACCTCTTGACCTGACAAGGCTCTTGTGACACGCGCAGTGTTCCGTCATTGAACAGACAAGTGTAGGTCCAGCTGCATAGGAAGTGCTGGGCTACTTTTTAGCCACTAAGTAATCCAGTTCAAAAGATCCACAAGAGGGAGACACAGGCAAACTTTACTCATTTATTGAAGCACTGCAAAAGCTAAATGGTTACATCAGCCAACTTGATACAAAAAAGGGTCAATTGCCTGCCAGAGACGACTCAGCAAACCTCCGAGGTGGTGCACAACAGGCCCAACAATCAAACGTGGAGGAGGGGAGGTCCAAACAATTCATTCAGGTGATAAGCCAATTAACCAATCATCCAGTCTTAATTGGATCCAGGGTGTGTGTGACGACACTGGGGGCTGAATGGGTTGCTTGGTGCTGGAAACAACCGACAGCTGATGCAATTAGGAGATTGACAGACTAGGATGCAGGTATTATATGCAAAAAGCAAACACTGCACTGACTGGGCAGACAGAGGAGAAAGCTGAAGGAGGCACGACACACACAACTTTCCCCTTGCTTGGCTGGAAGGATGATGCTTGCAATCCATTTCAATTTCATTCTGTTTTTTCATACTGGATTAGAAGGGGGTGCACCGGTCCTGGAGGTACTGCAATACCAGGTCAATGCGTGGAGTGGACAGAGCAAGCTCTTTTTCCATCTCCCTGTTCGAAAAAATCCATTTAATATATGGTCCCCAGATAGGGGACGTATCAGATATTAAACTGATAAGAACAGATACTACACTTGATCTTAGCCAAAAGGCCGAGAAGCGATAACCTGAAAAGGGTTCGCAGTACAGGCCGATGGTCCCCAATGCAGAGCACTAATGAAGGCAATAGACTACTGTCCCCAGCCCAATACACAGTCCGGGAGGCTTCTTTCTCTCACAAACCGGGGAAAACGTTCACGCGCGTCCTACGCACAGAAGTCACACCAGCATGCTTCTTTTCGTGTTTGCTATCTGCATAGCTCCGCCCACACGCGACTTTTGGACACGCCTTTTCTTCGCACGAAATTCCTGGTGCGGTGCCAAAGCACGCCAAGCAGAAAGCATGATAGGAATAGTAGTGAGTGAAAGGAAAAAAAAAAAAAAAAAAAAAGGATAACCATTGTTGATTGTGATGTCACGGCACCATTGTTGAGTGTTCCATCAGGGCCCTTGTGATGTCATCCAATAGCTGACCTTACTTGACCTCTTTGACCTCTTGACCTGACAAGGCTCTTGTGACACGCGCAGTGTTCCGTCCATTGAACAGACAAGGTAGGTCCAGCTGCATAGGAAGTGCTGGGCTACTTTTTAGCCACTAAGTAATCCAGTTCAAAAGATCCACAAGAGGGAGACACAGGCAAACTTTACTCATTTATTGAAGCACTGCAAAAGCTAAATGGTTACATCCAGCCAACTTGATACAAAAAAGGGTCAATTGCCTGCCAGAGACGACTCAGCAACCCTCCGAGGTGTGCACAACAGGCCCAAATCAAACGTGGAGGAGGGGAGGTCCAAACAATTCATTCAGGTGATAAGCCAATTAACCAATCATCAGTCTTAATTGGATCCAGGGTGTGTGTGACGACACTGGGGCTGAATGGGTTGCTTGGTGCTGGAAACAACCGACAGCTGATGCAATTAGGAGATTGACAGACTAGATGCAGGTATTATATGCAAAAAGCAACACTGCACTGACTGGGCAGACAGAGGAGAAGCTGAAGGAGGCACGACACACACAACTTTCCACTTGCTTGGCTGGAAGGATGATGCTTGCAATCCATTTCAATTTCATTCTGTTTTTTCATACTGGATTAGAAGGGGTGCACCGGTCCTGGAGGTACTGCAATACCAGGTCAATGCGTGGAGTGGACAGAGCAAGCTCTTTTTCCATCTCCCTGTTCGAAAAATCCATTTAATATATGGTCCCCAGATAGGGGACGTATCAGATATTAAACTGATAAGAACAGATACTACACTTGATCTTAGCCAAAAGGCCGAGAAGCGATAACCTGAAAAGGGTTCGCAGTACAGGCCGATGGTCCCCAATGCAGAGCACTAATGAAGGCAATAGACTACTGTCCCCAGCCCAATACACAGTCCGGGAGGCTTCTTTCTCTCACAAACCGGGGAAAACGTTCACGCGCGTCCTACGCACAGAAGTCACACCAGCATGCTTCTTTTCGTGTTTGCTATCTGCATAGCTCCGCCCACACGCGACTTTTGGACACGCCTTTTCTTCGCACGAAATTCCTGGTGCGGTGCCAAAGCACGCCAAGCAGAAAGCATGATAGGAATAGTAGTGAGTGAAAGGAAAAAAAAAAAAAAAAAAAAAAGGATAACCATTGTTGATTGTGATGTCACGGCACCATTGTTGAGTGTTCCATCAGGGCCCTTGTGATGTCATCCAATAGCTGACCTTACTTGACCTCTTTGACCTCTTGACCTGACAAGGCTCTTGTGACACGCGCAGTGTTCCGTCCATTGAACAGACAAGGTAGGTCCAGCTGCATAGGAAGTGCTGGGCTACTTTTTAGCCACTAAGTAATCCAGTTCAAAAGATCCACAAGAGGGAGACACAGGCAAACTTTACTCATTTATTGAAGCACTGCAAAAGCTAAATGGTTACATCCAGCCAACTTGATACAAAAAAGGGTCAATTGCCTGCCAGAGACGACTCAGCAACCCTCCGAGGTGTGCACAACAGGCCCAAATCAAACGTGGAGGAGGGGAGGTCCAAACAATTCATTCAGGTGATAAGCCAATTAACCAATCATCAGTCTTAATTGGATCCAGGGTGTGTGTGACGACACTGGGGCTGAATGGGTTGCTTGGTGCTGGAAACAACCGACAGCTGATGCAATTAGGAGATTGACAGACTAGATGCAGGTATTATATGCAAAAAGCAACACTGCACTGACTGGGCAGACAGAGGAGAAGCTGAAGGAGGCACGACACACACAACTTTCCACTTGCTTGGCTGGAAGGATGATGCTTGCAATCCATTTCAATTTCATTCTGTTTTTTCATACTGGATTAGAAGGGGTGCACCGGTCCTGGAGGTACTGCAATACCAGGTCAATGCGTGGAGTGGACAGAGCAAGCTCTTTTTCCATCTCCCTGTTCGAAAAATCCATTTAATATATGGTCCCCAGATAGGGGACGTATCAGATATTAAACTGATAAGAACAGATACTACACTTGATCTTAGCCAAAAGGCCGAGAAGCGATAACCTGAAAAGGGTTCGCAGTACAGGCCGATGGTCCCCAATGCAGAGCACTAATGAAGGCAATAGACTACTGTCCCCAGCCCAATACACAGTCCGGGAGGCTTCTTTCTCTCACAAACCGGGGAAAACGTTCACGCGCGTCCTACGCACAGAAGTCACACCAGCATGCTTCTTTTCGTGTTTGCTATCTGCATAGCTCCGCCCACACGCGACTTTTGGACACGCCTTTTCTTCGCACGAAATTCCTGGTGCGGTGCCAAAGCACGCCAAGCAGAAAGCATGATAGGAATAGTAGTGAGTGAAAGGAAAAAAAAAAAAAAAAAAAAAAGGATAACCATTGTTGATTGTGATGTCACGGCACCATTGTTGAGTGTTCCATCAGGGCCCTTGTGATGTCATCCAATAGCTGACCTTACTTGACCTCTTTGACCTCTTGACCTGACAAGGCTCTTGTGACACGCGCAGTGTTCCGTCCATTGAACAGACAAGGTAGGTCCAGCTGCATAGGAAGTGCTGGGCTACTTTTTAGCCACTAAGTAATCCAGTTCAAAAGATCCACAAGAGGGAGACACAGGCAAACTTTACTCATTTATTGAAGCACTGCAAAAGCTAAATGGTTACATCCAGCCAACTTGATACAAAAAAGGGTCAATTGCCTGCCAGAGACGACTCAGCAACCCTCCGAGGTGTGCACAACAGGCCCAAATCAAACGTGGAGGAGGGGAGGTCCAAACAATTCATTCAGGTGATAAGCCAATTAACCAATCATCAGTCTTAATTGGATCCAGGGTGTGTGTGACGACACTGGGGCTGAATGGGTTGCTTGGTGCTGGAAACAACCGACAGCTGATGCAATTAGGAGATTGACAGACTAGATGCAGGTATTATATGCAAAAAGCAACACTGCACTGACTGGGCAGACAGAGGAGAAGCTGAAGGAGGCACGACACACACAACTTTCCACTTGCTTGGCTGGAAGGATGATGCTTGCAATCCATTTCAATTTCATTCTGTTTTTTCATACTGGATTAGAAGGGGTGCACCGGTCCTGGAGGTACTGCAATACCAGGTCAATGCGTGGAGTGGACAGAGCAAGCTCTTTTTCCATCTCCCTGTTCGAAAAATCCATTTAATATATGGTCCCCAGATAGGGGACGTATCAGATATTAAACTGATAAGAACAGATACTACACTTGATCTTAGCCAAAAGGCCGAGAAGCGATAACCTGAAAAGGGTTCGCAGTACAGGCCGATGGTCCCCAATGCAGAGCACTAATGAAGGCAATAGACTACTGTCCCCAGCCCAATACACAGTCCGGGAGGCTTCTTTCTCTCACAAACCGGGGAAAACGTTCACGCGCGTCCTACGCACAGAAGTCACACCAGCATGCTTCTTTTCGTGTTTGCTATCTGCATAGCTCCGCCCACACGCGACTTTTGGACACGCCTTTTCTTCGCACGAAATTCCTGGTGCGGTGCCAAAGCACGCCAAGCAGAAAGCATGATAGGAATAGTAGTGAGTGAAAGGAAAAAAAAAAAAAAAAAAAAAAGGATAACCATTGTTGATTGTGATGTCACGGCACCATTGTTGAGTGTTCCATCAGGGCCCTTGTGATGTCATCCAATAGCTGACCTTACTTGACCTCTTTGACCTCTTGACCTGACAAGGCTCTTGTGACACGCGCAGTGTTCCGTCCATTGAACAGACAAGGTAGGTCCAGCTGCATAGGAAGTGCTGGGCTACTTTTTAGCCACTAAGTAATCCAGTTCAAAAGATCCACAAGAGGGAGACACAGGCAAACTTTACTCATTTATTGAAGCACTGCAAAAGCTAAATGGTTACATCCAGCCAACTTGATACAAAAAAGGGTCAATTGCCTGCCAGAGACGACTCAGCAACCCTCCGAGGTGTGCACAACAGGCCCAAATCAAACGTGGAGGAGGGGAGGTCCAAACAATTCATTCAGGTGATAAGCCAATTAACCAATCATCAGTCTTAATTGGATCCAGGGTGTGTGTGACGACACTGGGGCTGAATGGGTTGCTTGGTGCTGGAAACAACCGACAGCTGATGCAATTAGGAGATTGACAGACTAGATGCAGGTATTATATGCAAAAAGCAACACTGCACTGACTGGGCAGACAGAGGAGAAGCTGAAGGAGGCACGACACACACAACTTTCCACTTGCTTGGCTGGAAGGATGATGCTTGCAATCCATTTCAATTTCATTCTGTTTTTTCATACTGGATTAGAAGGGGTGCACCGGTCCTGGAGGTACTGCAATACCAGGTCAATGCGTGGAGTGGACAGAGCAAGCTCTTTTTCCATCTCCCTGTTCGAAAAATCCATTTAATATATGGTCCCCAGATAGGGGACGTATCAGATATTAAACTGATAAGAACAGATTTTTTTTTTTTTTAGTTGATGCGTCAGAGGACGCGTCATATTTGTATCAATTACCCATATGTCCTACGCCTCATCATCCGAATCAACATTTTTTATACTTTTTATTCATTATTTTTTCTTATTATTTTCTTTAAAAAAATTTTTTAACAAAACAAAACATAAAAACAGACATGACATAAATAACTAATCTTAATCGGGTCTTAGACCACAGGACCAAGCACAATACATCAACCTCCTCATTACATTCCTATGAATTATTAACTCTGGTAACAAAGGATCTGGTATCCCAGATTGAAGAGCCGGATGAACTTTAAACCGCTCAAAAAACTCTTGCCTCCGATCTACCAACATCTGTCTAACTTTATTATACAGACAATTAAGATTAACTCCCGTTCTTACTAATTTTTCTATTTCTTTATCTATTTTCTCAAAAGGTGACTCTTCTTCCTTCTTTTCTTCTCTTCTTGCTTCTTTTCCACCTTTTAAATCTCCCTTCTTTTCATCTTTCTTATTTTCTCTTACAACCCTCCTAATTCCAATTTCTTCTTTTTGGTTCTCTTTTTTTTTTTGACTATCTTCATCTTTCCTCTTCCTTTTTATTTCTTCTCCTTTCCTTTTAGGACATGACAAGTAGACATGATTGTCTTCCCCACATAGATTACATTTTTTCTTCTTTTTTACATCCTGATGCTAAATGACCTCCTCCTTCACAATTTGCACACCACTGCTCTTCACAAGCATCTTTCTCATGACCATATGTCTTACAGTTTTTACAGAAACCCGGCATTCCATTGAAGAATAGATCGCCATTGACTGCTCGATTTTAAACCTAGCTGGTGGAAATATCATCTCTCCCCCAGCATCCTCCTTAAATTTCACAAAGAATTTCACTTAGTGGACCATATACCGTACTTATTAAAAATCTTTCCATTGCAGGAAACCTTCTCACAGAACCGTAACAAAAACACCATAATGTCCTCTTCCGGGACGTAAGGACTATACATCCTCACGGTGACCACTCGCTCCCTCCTTGGAAATGCGGCATCACTTTCACACCATTCATAACAGGGCTCAGCCTGAAATGTTCCACTTGCTTCAATACAGCAGCACATACGTCTTCAGTAACGAATACCACATCATATAATCCTCGCTTTGGGAATTCAAGCATTGAAAGGATGAACTCCTTGCGTACCTCTATGAGTCCTATCAGCACTTCTTCAACCAAAAAGGCAAGTCCCTTCTCCTTCTTCCGAGGATCCAACAATAAAAACCGCACGCCATTCCGTATTCTTTCGTACGCCGGTACTTCGTCCATCTCTGGAATCTGGAACTCCGTTTCTGCCGTCTCCATCATCATCGTCATCGCCATCCGATTAGAAGCCACGACACAGGGACTTGAAGCGCCTACCACAAAGTAGCAGGCAAGGTGATCGCTTCCCGTTGCCCAGGGACTAAGCCGCTCCCCAATAGCAGCAAGGAGGCAGGACCGAACTTTTCAGCGCGGCCCCAACCTCCAAGGCAGAGGAGACGGGTACCCCAGGCACCTTCTGGCCAAGACCCAATGTATCTCTACACTTGATCTTAGCCAAAAGGCCGAGAAGCGATAACCTGAAAAGGGTTCGCAGTACAGGCCGATGGTCCCCAATGCAGAGCACTAATGAAGGCAATAGACTACTGTCCCCAGCCCAATACACAGTCCGGGAGGCTTCTTTCTCTCACAAACGGGGAAAACGTTCACGCGCGTCCTACGCACAGAAGTCACACCAGCATGCTTCTTTTCGTGTTTGCTATCTGCATAGCTCCGCCCACACGCGACTTTTGGACACGCCTTTTCTTCGCACGAAATTCCTGGTGCGGTGCCAAAGCACGCCAAGCAGAAAGCATGATAGGAATAGTAGTGAGTGAAAGGAAAAAAAAAAAAAAAAAAAAGGATAACCATTGTTGATTGTGATGTCACGGCACCATTGTTGAGTGTTCCATCAGGGCCCTTGTGATGTCATCCAATAGCTGACCTTACTTGACCTCTTTGACCTCTTGACCTGACAAGGCTCTTGTGACACGCGCAGTGTTCCGTCCATTGAACAGACAAGGTAGGTCCAGCTGCATAGGAAGTGCTGGGCTACTTTTTAGCCACTAAGTAATCCAGTTCAAAAGATCCACAAGAGGGAGACACAGGCAAACTTTACTCATTTATTGAAGCACTGCAAAAGCTAATGGTTACATCCAGCCAACTTGATACAAAAAAGGGTCAATTGCCTGCCAGAGACGACTCAGCAACCCTCCGAGGTGTGCACAACAGGCCCAAATCAAACGTGGAGGAGGGGAGGTCCAAACAATTCATTCAGGTGATAAGCCAATTAACCAATCATCAGTCTTAATTGGATCCAGGGTGTGTGTGACGACACTGGGGCTGAATGGGTTGCTTGGTGCTGGAAACAACCGACA